>NC_061489.1:5728001-5759676 GCF_022539355.2 Hippoglossus stenolepis
AATAAGAGCAGAGGGCGCAGATGAAGCATGCTGGGCCCATAACCCAGAGGTCGGCGGATCGAAACCATCCTCTGCTAAAGGAATTTTATCAACTCCCATGTTCACTTCTATTTTCTCCCTTGTCCTTGCTCCTCTTGAGCATGGACTCACCCTCCTGCCGAAAGTGACTTGCTTTGGTTTCTTGAAGCTGAATGTGACAGAAAAGACAGCAAGAGTTGAAGCTCTAATTATTGATAGTTTTGTGGTCTTTTGATCTTGATTAAAGCTCCATACTTCCCACAGGGTATGTTTGAAGTTTGAATGTTCTTCCATGTGTTTCTTTCAATTTGATTGTCCAATTGTAGTCAGAGGACTTTTCATCTAAACGCCCGGGCTTCATTGGGTAAAAACAGTTTAAAGCGGTAGTGGCCGAGTGGTCTACGGCACTGGATTTAGGCTCCAGTCTCTCAGGAGGCGTGGGCTCAAATCCCACCACTGCCAATTGACTGTCAGTTGACTGTGTTGGCTACTTGCAGCTTATTCTACTATAAGAAGAACACTTGTTGTTGAATACTGCAAAAGCCAGCTGAGCTTTGTAGCATATGGAATGTCCAATGAGACATACAGGAGGTAGTGTTCTTTTTCTCCAGTCTGGTCTTCAAAGAAGGTAAGAGCTAAGATGTGAACCTTCCCATTGTGGCACATTGCTTCACATTTGCCAATCTCTTCCTCCAAGTCCAGTTGATTTAACTGCTAAGAAAACCTATTGATACCATAGACTATGTTCATATGAAATTATTGCAATGAATAAGAGCAGAGTGGCGCAGCGGAAGCGTGCTGGGCCCATAACCCAGAGGTCGATGGATCGAAACCATCCTCTGCTAAAGGAATTCTTTATCAACTCCCATGTTCACCCCTATTTCTCCCTTGTCCTTGCCTCTGAGCATGGACTCACCTCCTGCCGAAATGACTTGCTTTGGTTTTGAAGGAAAATGTGACAGAAAAGACACAAGAGTTGAAGCCCTTAATCTGGTTGATAGTTTGTGGTCTTTTGATCTTGATTAAAGCCCTATACCCACAGGGTATGTGTTTGCTTCAATGTTCTTCCATGTGTTTTTTCGATTTGATTGTCCAATTGTAGTCAGAGTGGACTTTTCATCTTAAACGCTCCGCTTCTCGTTTGGGTAAAAAACAGTTTAAAGCGGTAGTGTGGCCGAGTGGTTCACGGCACTGGATTTAGACTCAGTCTCTCAGAGGCGTGGGCTCAAATCACCACTGCCAATTGACTGTCAGTTGACTGCAAGGCTGGCTTGCAGCTTATTCTACTATAAGAAGAACACTTAGTTGAACACTGCAAAGCCAGCTGAGCTTTGTAGCATATGGAAATGTCCAACGAGACATACAGGAGGTAGTGTTCTTTTTCTCCAGTCTGGTCTTCAAAGAAGGTAAGAGCTAAGATGTGAACTCTTCCCATTGTGGCACATTGCTCACATTTGCCAATCTCTTCCTCCAAGTCCAGTTGATTTAACTGCTAAGAAAACTCATTGATACCATAGACTATAGTTCATATGAAATTATTGCAATGAATAGTAGCGTGGAGTGGCGCAGCGGAAGCGTGCTGGGCCCATAACCCAGAGGTCATGGATCGAAAACCATCCTCTGCTAAAGGAATTCTTTATCAACTCCTATGTTCACCTCTATTTCTCCCTTTGTCCTTGCCTCTCTGAGCATGAACACCTCCTGCCCAAAGTGACTTGCTTGGTTTTTGAAGTTGAAAATGTGGAGCAGAATAGATTACAAGAGTTGAAGCCCTTAACTTGGGCTTATAGTTTGTGGTCTTTGATCTTGATTAAAGCCCTATAATCCCACAGCGCATGTGTTTGAAGTTTCGAATGTTCTTCCATGTGTTTTTTCGATTTGATTGTCCAATTGTCGTCAGAGTGGACTTTTCATCTAAACGCCTCCGCTTCGTTTGGGTCAAAAACAGTTTCAAGCGGTAGTGTGGCCGAGTGGTCTAAGGCGCTGGATTAAGGCTCCAGTCTCTCAGGAGGCGTGGGTTCAAATCCCACCACTGCCAATTGACTGTCAGTTGACTGTGCATCTTATTCTACAATAAGAAGAACACTTGTTGTTGAATACTGCAAAAACCAGCTCAGCTTTGTAGCATATGGAATGTCCAATGAGACATACAGGAGGTAGTGTTCTTTTTCTCCAGTCTGGTCATCAAAGAAGGTAAGAGCTAAGACGTTAAACCTTCCCATTTTGGCACATTGCTTCACATTTGCCAATCTCTTCCTCCAAGTCCAGTTGATTTAACTGCTAAGAAAACCTATTGATACCATAGACTATGTTCATATGAAATTACGCAATGAATAAGAGCAGAGTGGCTTAGCGACGTGCTGGGCCCATAACCCAGAGGTCGATGGATCGAAACCATCATCTGCTAAAGGAATTCTTTATCAACTCCCATGTTCACCTCTATTTCTCCCTTTGTCCTTGCCCTCTGGAGTGGACTCACCTCCCCGCTTCTAAAGTGACTTGCTTTGGTTTTTGAAGTTGAAAATGTGACAGAAAAGACACAAGAGTTGAAGCCCTTAACTTGGCTGATAGTTTTGTGGTCTTTGATCTTGATTAAGCCCTACACTCACAGGGTATGTGTTTGAAGTTTCTAATGTTCTTCCATGTGTTTTTCGATTTGATTGTCCAATTGTAGTCAGAGTGGACTTTTCATCTAAACACCTCCGCTTCGTTTGGGTAAAAAACAGTTTAAAGCGGTAGTGTGGCCGAGTGGTCTACGGCGCTGGATTAAGGCTCCAGTCTCTCAGGAGGTGTGGGTTCAAATCCCACCACTGCCAGTTGACTGTGTTGGCTACTTGCAGCTTATTCTACTATAAGAAGAACACTTGTTGTTGAATACTGCAAAAGCCAGCTGAGCTTTGTAGCATATGGAATTTCCAATGAGACATACAGGAGGTAGTGTTCTTTTTCTCCAGTCTGAATTCAAGATACAAGAGCAAGATGTGAACCTTCCCATTTGGCACATTGCTTCACATTTGCCAATCTCTTCCTCCAAGTCCAGGTTGATTTAACTGCTAAGAAACCTATTGATAACATAGACTATGTTCATAAGGAAATTATTGTAATGAATAAGAGCAGAGTGGCGCAGGCGGAAGGGCAGGTTGGGCCCATAACCCAGAGGTCGATGGATCGAAACCATCCTGCTAAAGGAATTCTTTATCAACTCCCATGTTCACTCTATTTCTCCTTGTCCTTGCCTCTGAGCATGGACTCACCTCCTGCCGAAAGTGACTTGCTTTGGTTTTGAAGTTGGAATGTGACAGAAAAGACACAAGAGTTGAAGCTCCTTAACTTGGCTGATAGTTTTGTGGTCTTTGATCTTGATTAAAGCCCCATACTCCCACAGGGTATGTGTTTGAAGTTCTGAATGTTCTTCCATGTGTTTTTTCAATTTGATTGTCCAATTGTAGTCAGAGGGACTTTTCATCTAAACGCTCCGCTCTGCTTGGGTAAAAACAGTTTAAAGCGGCAGTGGCCGAAAGAGCCCACGGCACGGGATTTAGGCCCAGTCTCTCAGGAGGCGTGGCTCAAATCCCACCACTGCCAATTGACTGTCAGTTGACTGTGTTGGCTACTTGCAGCTTATTCTACTATAAGAAGAACACTTGTTGAATACTGCAAAAGCCAGCTGAGCTTTGTAGCATATGGAATGTCCAACGAGACATACAGAGGTAGTGTTCTTTCAGTCTGGTCTTCAAAGAAGGTAAGAGCTAAGATGAACCTTCATTGTGGCACATTGTTTCACATTTGCCACCCTTTCCTCCAAGTCCAGTTGATTTAACTGCTAAGAAAACCTATTGATACCATGGACTATGTCTATAAGGAAATTATTGCAATGAATAAGAGCAGAGTGGCGCAGCGAAGCGTGCTGGGCTCCATAACCCAGAGGTCGATGGATCGTGAACCATCCTCTGCTAAAGGAATTTCATCAACTCCCATGTTCACCTCATTTCTCCCTTGTCCTTGCTCCTCTGAGCATGAACTCACCTCCTGCCGAAAGTGACTTGCTTTATTTTGAAGTTGAAAATGTGACAGAATAGACACACAGTTTTAACTTTATTGATAGTTTTGTGGGTCTTTTGATCTTGATTAAAGCCCTCATACTCCCACAGGGTATGTGTTTGAAGTTTCAATGTCATGTGTGTTTTCGATTTGATTGTCCAATTGTAGTCAGAGGGACTTTTCATCTAAACGCCTGCCTGCTTGGGTAAAAAGCTGCTCTAAGTGGTGTGTGGCCGAAAGTGGTCTAAGGTGCTGGATTAAGGCCTCCATAGTCTCTCAGGAGGCGTGGTTCAAATCCACCACTGCCAATTGACTGTCATTTGACTGTGTTGGCTACTTGGAGCTTATTCTACTATAAGAAGAACACTTGTTGTTGAATACTGCAAAGCCAGATGAGCTTTGTAGCATATGGAATGTCCAATGAGACATACAGCAGGTAGTGTTTTTTTCCAGTCTGGTCTTCAAAGAAGATAAGAGCTAAGATGTGAACCTTCCCATTGTGGCACATTGCTTCACATTTGCCAATCTCTTCCTCCAAGTCCAGTTGATTTAACTGCTAAGAAAACCTATTGATACCATAGACTATGTTCATATGAAATTATTGCAATGAATAAGAGCAGAGTGGCGCAGGCGGAAGCGGCTGGCCCATAACCCAGAGGTTTCATGGATCGAAACCATCCTCTGCTAAAGGAATTCTTATCAACCTCTATGTTCACCTCTATTTCTCCCTTTGTCCTTGCCCTCTGAGCACTTGAACTCACCTCCTGGCCTAAAGTGACTTGCTTTGGTTTTTGAAGTTGAAATGTGACAGAATAGACACATGAAGCCCCTTTAACTTGGCTGGATAGTTTTGTGGTCTTTGATCTTGATTAAAGCCCATACTCTACAGGGTATGTGTTTGTGTTTCACTGTTCTTTCCATGTGTGTTTTGATTTGATTGTCCAATTGTAGTCAGAGTGGACTTTCATCTAAACGCTCCGCCTCGCTTAAACCGTTTCAAGCGGTAGTGGGCTCAGTCGCTCTAAGGCGCTGGATTAAGGTCTAATTACGAGGCGTGGGTTCAAATCCCACCACTGCCAATTGACTGTCAGTTGACCGGGGTGGGATTACTTGCAGCTTATTCTACTATAAGAAGAACATTTGTTGTTGAATACTGCAAAAGCCAGCTGAGCTTTGTAGCATATGGAATGTCCAATGAGACATACAGCAGGTAGTTTTCTTTTCTCCAGTCTGGTCTTCAAAAGAAGACAAGAGCTAAGATGAACCTTCCCATTGTGGCACATTGCTTCACATTTGCCAATCTCTTTCCTCCCAAGTCCAGTTGATTTAACTACAAGAAAACGTATTGATACCATAGACTATGTTCATATGAAATTATTGGAATGAATAAGAGCAGAGTGGCTCAGCGGGAAGCGTGCTGGCTCCATAACCCAGAGGTCGATGGATCGAAACCATCCTCTGCTAAAGGAATTTTTTATCAACTCCCATGTTCACCTCATTTCCCTTGTCCTTGCCCCTCTGAGCATGAACTCACCTCCTGCCCAAAGTGACTTGCTTTGGTTTTTGAAGTTGAAAATGTGACAGAATAGACACAAGAGTTGAAGCCCTTAACTTGGCTGATAGTTTTGTGGTCTTTTGATCTTGATTAAAGCCCTATACTCCCACAGGGTATGTGTTTGAAGTTTCGAATGTTCTTCCATGTGTTTTTTCGATTTGATTGTCCAATTGTAGTCAGAGTGGACTTTTCATCTAAACGCCTCCGCTTCGTTTGGGTCAAAAACAGTTTCAAGCGGTAGTGTGGCCGAGTGGTCTAAGGCGCTGGATTAAGGCTCCAGTCTCTCAGGAGGCGTGGGTTCAAATCCCACCACTGCCAATTGACTGTCAGTTGACCGGGGTGGATTACTTGCAGCTTATTCTACTATAAGAAGAACACTTGTTGTTGAATACTGCAAAAGCCAGCTGAGCTTTGTAGCATATGGAATTTCCAATGAGACATACAGGAGGTAGTGTTCTTTTTCTCCAGTCTGGTCTTCAAAGAAGGTAAGAGCTAAGATGTGAACCTTCCCATTGTGGCACATTGCTTCACATTTGCCAATCTCTTCCTCCAAGTCCAGTTGATTTAACTGCTAAGAAAACCTATTGGATACCATAGACTATGTTCATATGAAATTATTGCAATGAATAAGAGCAGAGTGGCGCAGCGAAGCGTTGCTGGGCCCATAACCCAGAGGTCGATGGATCAAACCATCCTCTGCTAGCAACTCTTATCAATTCCCATGTTCACTCTATTTCTCCCTTTGTCCTTGCTCCTCTGAGCATGAATCACCTCCTGCCCAAAGTGACTTGCTTTGGTTCTTTTGCTGAAAATGTGACAGAATAGACACAAGAGTTGAAGCCCATAACTTGGCTGATAGTTTGTGGTTCCTTTGATCTTGATTAAAGCCCTGTTACCCACAGGTATGTGTTTGAAGTTTCAATGTTCTTCCATGTGTTTTTGATTTGATTGTCCAATTGTAGCTGTGAGTGACTTTTCATCTAAACGCCTGGCTTCGTTTGGGTAAAACTGTTTCAAGCGGTAGTGTGGCTGAAAGGGTCTAAGGCGCTGGATTATGCTCCAGTCTCTCACGAGGGCGCGTGGTTCAACCTACTCACTGCCAATTGACTGTCAGTTGACCGTGGATTACTTGCAGCTTATTCTACTATAAGAAGAACACTTGTTGTTGAATACTGCAAAGCCAGCTGAGCTTTGTAGCATATGGAATTTCCAATGAGACATACAGGAGGTAGTGTTCTTTTTCTCCAGTCTGGTCTTCAAAGAAGGTAAGAGCTAAGATGTGAACCTTCCCATTGTGGCACATTGCTTCACATTTGCCAATCTCTTCCTCCAAGTCCAGTTGATTTAACTGCTAAGAAAACCTATTGATACCATAGACTATGTTCATATGAAATTATTGCAATGAATAAGAGCAGAGTGGCGCAGCGGAAGCGTGCTGGGCCCATAACCCAGAGGTCGATGGATCGAAACCATCCTCTGCTAAAGGAATTCTTTATCAACTCCCATGTTCACCTCTATTTCTCCCTTGTCCTTCTCCTCTGAGCATGAACTCACCTCCTGCCGAAAGTGACTTGCTTTGGTTTTTGAAGTTAAAATGTGACAGAATAGACACAAGAGTTGAAGCCCTTAATCATTGATATTGTGGTCTTTTGATCTTGATTAGTTCATACTCCTACAGGGTATGTGTTTGAAGTTTCGAATGTTCTTCCATGTGTTTTTTTCGATTGACGTCTGAATTGTAGTCAGAGGGACTTTTCTATCTAAACGCGCTCCGCCGTTTGGGTAAAAGCTGTTTGGCGGTAGGTGTGGCTGAGGGTCTAAGGTGCTTGGATTTAGACTCCAGTCTCTCAGAGGCGTGGCCCAAATCCCACCACTGCCAATTGACTGTCAGTTGACTGTGTTGGCTACTTGCAGCTTATTCTACTATAAGAAGAACATCACAATACTGCAAAAGCCAGCTGAGCTTGTAGCATATGGAATGTCCAACAAGACATACAGGAGGTAGTGTTCTTTTTCCAGTCTGTCTTCAAAGAAGGGAGAGCTAAGATGTGAACTCTTCCCATTGTGGCACATTGCTTCACATTTGCCAATCTTCCAAGTCCAGTTGATTTAATCACAAGAAAACCTATTGATACCATAGACTATGTCTAGTATGAAATTATTGCAATGAATAAGAGCAGAGACAAAAGAGTGAAGCGTGCTGGGCCCATAACCCAGAGGTCGGCGGATCGAAACCATCCTCTGCTAAAGGAATTTTTTATCAACTCCCATGTTCACCTCCTCATTTCTCCCTTGTCCCTGCTCCTCTGAGCATGAACTCACCTCCTGCCCAAAGTGACTTGCTTTGTTTTTGAAGTTGAAAATGTGACAGAATAGATGACAAGAGTTGAAGTCTTAACTTGCTGATAGTTTGTGGTTCCTTGATCTTGATTAAAGCCCTATACTCCCACAGGGTATGTGTTTGAAGTTTCGAATGTTCTTCCATTTGTTTTTTCGATTTGGATTGTCCAAGTCTGTAGTCAGAGGGATTTTCATCTAAACGCCCGCTCGTTTGGGTCAAAAACAGTTTCAAGCGGTAGTGGCCGAGTGGTCTAAGGCGCGGATTAAGGCCCAGCCTCTCAGGAGGCGTGGGTTCAAACCCACCACTGCCAATCGACTGTCAGCTGACTAGAGGATTACTTGCACCTTATTCTACTATAAGAAGAACACTTGTTGTTGAATACTGCAAAAGCCAGCTGAGCTTTGTAGTATATGGAATGTCCAATGAGACATAAGGAGGTAGTGTTCTTTCTCCAGTCTGGTCTTCAAAGAAGATAAGAGCTAAGATGTGAACCTTCCCATTTTGGCACATTGCTTCACATTTCCATAATCTCTTCTCCAAGTCCAGTTGATTTCTAACTGCTAAGAAAAACCTATTGATACCATAGACTATGTTCATATGAAATTATTGCAATGAATAAGAGGAGTGGCGCAGCGGAAGCATGCTGGGCCCATAACCCAGAGGTCGATGGATCGAAACCATCCTCTGCTAGTGAATCTCTTATCAACTCCTCATGTTCACCTCTATTTCTCCCTTTGTCCTTGCTCCTCGAGCATGGACTCACCTCCCGCCGAAAGTGACTTGCTTTGGTTTTGAAGGGTTGAAATGTGACAGAAAAGACACAAGAGTTGAAGCCTCTTAACTTGGCTGATAGTTTTGTGGTCTTTTGATCTTGATTAAAGCCCCCATACTTAACAGGGTATGTGTTTGAAGTTTGGAATGTTCTTCCATGTGTTTTTCAATTTGATTGTCCAATTGTAGTCAGAGTGGACTTTTCATCTAAACGCCTCCGCTTCGTTTGGGTAAAAACAGTTTAAAGCGGTAGTGGCACCAGTAGTCTACGGCACTGGATTTAGGCTCCAGTCTCAGGGAGGTATGGCTCAAATCCCACCACTGCCACCGACTGCCGTTGACTGTGTTGGATACTTTTGCAGCTTATTCTACTATAAGAAGAACACTTGTTGAATACTGCAAAGCCAGCTGAGCTTTGTAGCATATGGAATGTCCAACGAGACATACAGGAGGTAGTGTTCTTTTTTCTCCAGTCTGGAGTTCCTCTGTTGGGGCTGCAAGAGCCAAGATGTGAACCTTCCCATTGTGGCACATTGCTTCACATTTGCCAATCTCTTCCTCCAAGTCCAGTTGATTTAACTGCTGCTAAGAAAACCTATTGATACCATAGACTATGTTCATATGAAATTATTGCAATGAATAAGAGCAGAGTGGCGCAGCGGAAGCGTGCTGGCCCATAACCCAGAGGTCAATGGATCAAACCATCCTCTGCTGGGGCACTTTATCAACTCCCATGTTCACCTCTTATTTCTCCCTTGTCCTGCCCTCTGAGCATGGACTCACCTCCTGCCGAAAATGACTTGCTTTGTTTTTGAAGTTGGAAAATGTGACAGAAAAGACACAAGAGTTGAAGCCCTTAACTTGGTTGATAGTTTGTGGGTCTTTGATCTTGATTAAAGCCCTATACTTCCCACAGGGTATGTGTTTGAAGTTTCTAATGTTCTTCATGTGTTTTTTCGATTTGATTGTCCAATTGTAGTCAGAGGACTTTTCATCTTAAACGCTCCGCTTCGCTTGGGTAAAAACAGTTTAAAGGGTAGTGTGGCCAGTGGTCTACGGCACTGATTTATACTCCAGTCTCTCAGGAGGCGTGCCTGAATCCCACCACTGCCAATTGACTGTCAGTTGACTGTGTTGATACTTTGCAGCTTATTCAACACAGAAGAACACTTGTTGAATACTGCAAAAGCCAGCTGAGCTTGTAGCATATGGAATGTCCAACGAGATACAAGCAGGGAGGTAGTGTTCTTTTCTCCAGTCTGGTCTTCAAAGAAGGTAAGAGCTACATGAATCCTTCCCATTGTGGCACATTGCTTCACATTTGCTAATCTCTTCCTCCTCCAAGTCCAGTTGATTTAACTGCTAAGAAAACCTATTGATACTCATAGACTATGTTCATAAGGAAATTATTGCAATGAATAAGAGCAGAGTGGCGCGCAGTTGAGCTTGCTGGGCTCCATAACCCAGAGGTCGATGGATCGAAACCATCCTCTGCTAAAGGAATTCTTTATCAACTCCCATGTTCACCTCTATTTCTCCTTTGTCCTTGGGTTCTCTGAGCATGAACTCACCTCCGCCCAAAGTGACGGTTTGGTTTTTGAAGTTGAAAATGTGACAGAATAGACACAAGAGTTGAAGCCCTTAACTTGGCTGATAGTTTTGTGGTCTTTTGATCTGATTAAAGCCCCATACTCCCACAGCTTATGTGTTTAAAGTTTGAATGTTCTTCCATTTATTTTTTCGATTTGATTGTCCAATTGTAGTCAGAGGGACTTTTCATCTAAACGCTCGCTCTGTTTGGCCAAAAACAGCTTCAAGCGGTAGTGTGGCCGAGTGGTTCAAGGCGCTGGATTAAGGCCTCACTTCAGGAGGCGTAACCAAATCCCACCACTGCCAATTGACTGTCAGCGACTGGAGTGGATTACTTTGCACCTTATTCTACTATAAGAAGAACACTTGTTGCTGAATACTGCAAAGCCAGCTGAGCTTTGTGGTGCATATGGTCCAATGAGACATACAGATAGTGTTCTTTTCTCCAGTCTGGTCTTCAAAGAAGGTAAGAGCTGAGATGTGAACCTTCCCATTGTGGCACATTGCTTCACATTTGCCAATCTCTTCCTCCAAGTCCAGTTGATTTAACTGCTAAGAAAACCTATTGATACCATAGACTATGTTCATATGAAATTATTGCAATGAATAAGAGCAGAGTGGCGCAGCGGAAGCGTGCTAGGCCCGTAACCCAGAGGTCGATGGATCGAAACCATCATCTGCTAAAGGAATTCTTTATCAACTCCCATGTTCACCTCTATTTCTCCTCGTCCTTTGCCCTTCTGAGCATGGACTCACCTCCTGCCAAAGTGACTTGCTTTGGCTTTGAAGTTGAAAATGACAGAAAAGACACAAGAGCGAAGCCCTTAACTTGGCTGATAGTTTTGTGGTCTTTGATCTTGATTAAAGCCCTATACTCCCACAGGGTATGTGTTTGAAGTTTCGAATGTTCTTCCATGTAGTTTTTCTTTGATTTGATTGTCCACCCTAGTCAGAGGACTTTTCATCTAAACGCCTCCGTCATTTGGGCCAAAAACAGTTTCAAGCGGTAGTGTGGCTGAGTGGTCTAAGGCGCTGGATTACAAGGCTCCAGTCTCTCAGGAGGTGTGGGTTCAAATCACCACTGCCAGTTGACTGTGTTGGCTACTTGCAGCTTATTCTACTATAAGAAGAACACTTGTTGTTGAATACTGCAAAGCCAGCTGAGCTTGTAGCATAAGGAATGTCCAATGAGACATACAGGAGGTGGTGTTTTCTCAGTCTGGTCTTCAAAGAAGATAGATTAAGATGTGAACTCTTCCCCATTTGGCACATTGCTTCACATCATAATCTCTTCCTCCAAGTCCAGTTGATTTAACTGCTAAGAAAAACCTATTGATACCACAGACTGGTGTTCATATGAAATATTGCAATGAATAAGTGAGCAGAGTGGCGCAGCGGAAGGCATAAACAACCTGTAGAGGTCGTATGGATCAAACCATCCTCTGCTAAAGGAATTCTTAATAACTCCCATGTTCACCTCTATTTCTCCCTTGTCCTTGCCCTCTGAGCATGGACTCACTCTCCTGCCGAAAGTGACTTGCTTTGGTTTTTGAAGTTGAAATGTGACAGAAAAGACACGTATTGAAGCCCTAATCAAGCTGATAGTTTTGTGGTCTTTTGATCTTGATTAAAGCCCCCATACTCCCAGGGTATGTGTTTGAAGTTTCAATGTTCTTCCATGTGTTTTTTCGATTTGATTGTCAAATTGTAGTCAGAGTGGACTTTTCATCTAAACGCCTCCGCTCTGTTTGTAAAAGAATAAAGGTAGTGTGGCTGTAGTGGTCTACGGCACGGGATTCTAGGCCTAGCCCTCAGGGAGGCGTGGCTCAAATCCCACCACTGCCAATTGACTGTCAGTTGACTGTGTTGGCTACTTGCAGCTTATTCTACTATAAGAAGAACACTTGTTGAATACTGCAAAAGCCAGCTGAGCTTTGTAGCATATGGAATGTCCAATGAGACATACAGGAGGTAGTGTTCTTTTCTCCAGTCTGGTCTTCAAAGAAGGTAAGAGCAAGATGTGAACCTTCCCATTGTGGCACATTGCTTCACATTTGCCAATCTCTTCCTCCAAGTCCAGTTGATTTAACTGCTAAGAAACCTATTGATACCATAGACTATGTTCATATGAAATTATTGCAATGAATAAGAGCAGAGCATGTGCAGTGAAGCTGTTGGCCCATAACCCAGAGGTCGATGGATCAAACCATTCCTCTCTGCTGGAATTTTTTATCAACCCCATGTTTACCTATTTTCCCTTGTCCTTGCCCCCTCTCCGAGCATGAACTCACCTCCTATTGAAGTGGCTTGCTTTAGCTTTTGGAAGGAAAATGTGACAGAATAGACACAAGAGTTGAAGCCCTTAACTTTGGCTGGATAGTTTTGTGGTCTTTTTGATCTTGATTAAAGCCCTATACTCCCAAAGGGTATGTGTTTGAAGTTTCAATGTTCTTCCATGTGTTTTTCGATTTGATTGTCCAATTGTAGTCAGGAGGGACTTTTCATCTAAACGACTCCGTCTCGTTTGGGTCAAAACAGTTTTGCTGCAGTGTGGCCGGGTGGTCTAAGGCGCTGGATTGGTCTGGCCCTCAGGAGGTGGTGTGGGTTCAATCCCACCACTGCTGACTGTGTTGGCTACTTGCAGCCATTCTAACAGTAAGAAGAACACTTGTTGTTGAATACTGCAGCCAGCTGAGCTTGTAGCATATGGAATGTCCAATGAGACATACAGCAGGTAGTGTTCTTTTTTCTCCAGTCTGGTCTTCAAAGAAGATAAGAGCTAAGATGTGAACTTTCCCATTGTGGCACACAGCCACATTTGCCAATCTCTTCTCCAAGTCCAGTTGATTTAAGTGCTAAGAAAACCTATTGATACCATAGACTATGCAGAGGTGTTTTCATCTAAACACCTCTGCTTCGTTCGGCTAAAAAACTGTTTCAAGCGGAAGTGTGGCCGAGTGGTCTAAGGCGCTGGATTAAGGCTCCAGTCTCTCAGAGTAGCGTGGGTTCAAATCCCACCACTGCCAATTCTGACAGGCAGTTGACTGTGTTGGCTACTTGCAGCTTATTCCTACTATAAGAAGAACACTTGTTGTTGAATACTGCAAAAGCCAGTTGAGCTTGTAGCATATGGGAATGTCCAACGAGACATATAGGAGGTAGTGTTCTTTTTCTCCAGTCTGGTCTTCAAAGAAGGTAAGAGCTAAGATGTGAACCACGTGGCACATTGCTTCACACTACACCCTTCTCCAAGTCCAGTTGATTTAACTGCTAAGAAAACCTATTGATACCATACACTATGTTCATAAGGAAATTATTGCAATGAATAAGAGCAGAGTGGCGCAAAGGAAGCGTGCTGGCCCATAACTCAGAGGTCGGTCGATGAATCGGAAACCATCCTCTGCTAAAGCAATTCTTTATCAACTCCCATGTTCACTCCTCATTTCTCCCTTGTCCTTGCCCTCTGAGCATGAACTCACCTCCCGCTTCGAAAGTGACTTACTTTGGTTTTTGAAGTTGAAAATGTGACAGAATAGACATTAAGAGTTGAAGCTCTTAATCTATTGATAGTTTTGTGGTCTTTTGATCTTGATTAAAGCCCTATACTCCCACAGGGTATGTGTTTGAAGTTTCGAATGTTCTTCCATGTGTGTTTTCGATTTGATTGTCCAATTGTCGTCAGAGTGGACTTTTCATCTAAACACCTCTGCTTCGTTCGGGTAAAAAACTGTTTCAAGCGGTAGTGTGGCCGAGTGGTCTAAGGCGCTGGATTAAGGCTCCAGTCTCTCAGGAGGCGTGGGTTCAAATCCCACCACTGCCAATTGACTGTCAGTTGACCGGGGTGGATTACTTGCAGCTTATTCTACTATAAGAAGAACACTTGTTGTTGAATACTGCAAAAGCCAGCTGAGCTTTGTAGCACATGGAATGTCCAATGAGACATACAGGAGGTAGTGTTCTTTCTCCAGTCTGGTCTTCAAAGAAGGTAAGAGCTACATGTGAACCTTTCCCATTGTGGCACATTACCACATTTGCCAATCTTCCTCCAAGTCCAGTTGATTTAACTGCTAAGAAAACTCATTGATACCATAGACTATGTTCATATGAAATTATTGGCAATGAATAAGAGCAGAGTGGCGAGGCGGAAGCGTGCTGGGCCCATAACCCAGAGGTCGATGGATCGAAACCATCCTCTGCTAAAGGAATTCTTTATCAACTCCCATGTTCACCTCTATTTCTCCCTTGTCCTTGCCCTCTGAGCATGAACTCACCTCCTGCCGAAAGTGACTTGCTTTGGTTTTTGAAGTTGAAAATGTGACAGAATAGACACATGAAGCCCTTAACTTGGCTGATAGTTTTGTGGTCTTTTGATCTTGATTAAAGCCCTATACTCCCACAGGGTATGTGTTTGAAGTTTCGAATGTTCTTCCATGTGTGTTTTCGATTTGATTGTCCAATTGTAGTCAGAGTGGACTTTTCATCTAAACGCCTCCGCTTCGTTTGGGTAAAAAACTGTTTCAAGCGGTAGTGTGGCCGAGTGGTCTAAGGCGCTGGATTAAGGCTCCAGTCTCTCAGGAGGCGTGGGTTCAAATCCCACCACTGCCAATTGACTGTCAGTTGACTGTGTTGGCTACTTGCAGCTTATTCTACTATAAGAAGAACACTTGTTGTTGAATACTGCAAAAGCCAGCTGAGCTTTGTAGCATATGGAATGTCCAATGAGACATACAGGAGGTAGTGTTCTTTTTCTCCAGTCTGGTCTTCAAAGAAGATAAGAGCTAAGATGTGAACCTTCCCATTGTGGCACATTGCTTCACATTTGCCAATCTCTTCCTCCAAGTCCAGTTGATTTAACTGGGTTAAGAAAACCTATTGATACCATAGACTATGTTCATATGAAATTATTGCAATGAATAAGAGCAGAGTGGCGAGCGGAAGCGTGCTGGCCCATAACCTAGAGGTCGATGGATCGAACCATCCTCTGCTAAAGGAATTCTTTATCAACTCCATGTTCACTCTATTTCTCCCTTGTCCTTGCCCTCTGAGTATTGAACTCACCTGCCCAAAGTGACTTGCTTTGGTTTTGAAGGAAATGTGACAGAATAGACACAAGAGTTGAAGCTCCTTAACTTGGTTGATAGTTTTGTGGTCTTTTGATCTTGATTAAAGCTCTATACTCTACAGGTATGTGTTTGAAGTTTCAATGTTCTTCCATGTGTTTTTTCGATTTGATTGTCCAATTGTGGTCAGAGGGACTTTTCTATCTAAACGCCCGCTTCGTTTTGGGTAAAAACTGCTCAAGCGGTAGTGTGGCCGAGTGGTCTAAGGCGCTGGATTAAGGCTCCAGTCTCAGAGTGTGTGGGTTCAAATCCCACCACTGCCAATTGACTGTCAGTTGACTGTGCAGCTTATTCTACTATAAGAAGAACACTTGTTGTTGAATACTGCAAAAGCCAGCTGAGCTTTGTAGCATATGGAATGTCCAATGAGACATACAGGAGGTAGTGTTCTTTTTCTCCAGTCTGGTCTTCAAAGAAGGTAAGAGCTAAGATGTGAACCTTCCCATTGTGGCACATTGCTTCACATTTGCCAATCTCTTCCTCCAAGTCCAGTTGATTTAACTGCTAAGAAAACCTATTGATACCATAGACTATGTTCATATGAAATTATTGCAATGAATAAGAGCAGAGTGGCGCTGAAGCGCAAGGCCCATAACCCAGAGGTCGATGGATCGAAACCATCCTCTGCTAAAGGAATTCTTTATCAACTCCCATGTTCACCTCTATTTCTCCCTTGTCCTTGCCCTCTGAGCATGAACTCACCTCCTGCCGAAAGTGACTTGCTTTGGTTTTTGAAGTTGAAAATGTGACAGAATAGACACATGAAGCCCTTAACTTGGCTGATAGTTTTGTGGTCTTTTGATCTTGATTAAAGCCCTATACTCCCACAGGGTATGTGTTTGAAGTTTCGAATGTTCTTCCATGTGTTTTTTCGATTTGATTGTCCAATTGTAGTCAGAGTGGACTTTTCATCTAAAAGCCTCCGCTTCGTTTGGGTAAAAACTGTTTCAAGCGGTAGTGTGGCCGAAAGTGGTCTAAGGCACTGGATTGAGGCTCCAGTCTCTCAGGAGGCGTGGGTTCAAATCCCACCACTGCCAATTGACTGTCAGTTGACTGTGATTACTTGCAGCTTATTCTACTATAAGAAGAACACTTGTTGTTGAATACTGCAAAGCCAGCTGAGCTTTGTAGCATATGGAATTTACAATGAGACATACAGGAGGTAGTGTTCTTTTCTCCAGTCTGGTCTTCAAAGAAGATAAGAGCCAAGATGAACCTTCCCATTGTGGCACATTGCTTCACATTTGCCAATCTCTTCCTCCAAGTCCAGTTGATTTAACTGCTAAGAAAACCTATTGGCTACCATAGACTATGTGTTCATAAGGAATTATTGCAATGAATAAGAGCAGAGTGGCGCAGCGAAGCGTTGCTGGCCCATAACCCAGAGGTCGATGGATCGAAACCATCCTTCAAAGGACTCTTATCAACTCCCATACCACTTATTTCTCCCTTTGTCCTTGCTCCTCTGAGCATGAACTCACCTCCTGCCGAAAGTGACTTGTTTTGGTTTTGAAGTTGAAAATGTACAGAATAGACACAAGAGTTGAAGCCTTAACTTGGCTGATACCTTGTGGTCTTTGATCTTGATTAAAGCCTCATACTCCCACAGGGCATGTGTTTGAAGTTTCGAATGTTCTTCCATGTGTTTTTTCGATTTGATTGTCCAATTGTAGTCAGAGTGACTTCATCTAAACGCCTCCCGCTTCGTTTGGGTAAAAAACTGTTTCAAGCGGTAGTGTGGCCGAGTGGTCTAAGGCGCTGGATTAAGGCTCCAGTCTCTCAGGAGGCGGGTTCAAATCCCACCACTGCCAATTGACTGTCAGCTGACCGGGGTGGATTACTTGTAGCTTATTCTACTATAAGAAGAACACTTGTTGTTGAATACTGCAAAAGCCAGCTGAGTTTTGTAGCATATGGAATGTCCAATGAGACATACAGCAGGTAGTGTTCTTTTTCCAGTCTGTCTTCAAAGAAGATAAGAGCTAAGATGTGAACTCCTTCCCATTGTGGCACATTGTCACATTTGCCAATCTCTTCCTCCAAGTCCAGTTGATTTAACTGCTAAGAAAAACCTATTGATACCACAGACTATGTTCATATGGGAAATTATTGCAATGAATAAGAGCAGAGTGGCGCAGCGGAAGCGTGCTGGCCCATAACCCAGAGGTCGATGGATCAAAACCATCCTTCAAAGGAATTCTTTATCAACTCCATGTTGACCTCTATTTCTCCCTTGTCCTTGCCCTCTGAGCATGAACTCACCTCCTGCCCAAAGTGACTCTGCTTTGGTTTTTGAAGTTGAAATGTGACAGAATAGACATAAGAGTTGAAGCTCATAACTTGGCTGATAGTTTTGTGGTCTTTTTGATCTTGATTAAAGCCCCATATCCACAGGGTATGTGTTTGAAGTTTCCCGAATGCTCTTTCCATGTGTGTTTTCGATTTGATTGTCCAATTGTCGTCAGAGTGGACTTTTCATCTAAACACCTCTGCTTCGTTCGGGTAAAAAACTGTTTCAAGGGGAAGTGTGGCCGAAGGGTCTAAGGCGCTGGATTAAGGCTCCAGTCTCTCAGGAGGCGTGGGTTCAAATCCCACCACTGCCAATTGACTGTCAGTTGACTGTGTTGGCTACTTGCAGCTTATTCTACTATAAGAAGAACACTTGTTGTTGAATACCGCAAAGCCAGCTGAGCTTTGTAGCATATGGAATGTCCAATGAGACATACAGCAGGTAGTTTTCTTTTTCTCCAGTCTGGTCTTCAAAGAAGTATAAGAGCTGGGTGATGTGAACTTTCCATTGTGGCACATTGCTTCACATTTGCCAATCTCTTCTCCAAGTCCAGTTGATTTAACTGCTAAGAAACTCTATTGATACCATAGACTATGGGGTTCATATTGAAATTATTGCAATGAATAAGAGCAGAGTGGCGAGCGGGAAGGCATGGGCCCATAACCCAGAGGTCGATGGATCGAAACCATCCTCTGCTAAAGGAATTCTTTATCAACTCCCATGTTCACCTCTATTTCTCCCTTGTCCTTGCTCCCTGAGCATGAACTCACCTCCTGCCCAAAGTGACTTGCTTTGTTTTTGAAGTTGAAATGTGACAGTAGAATAGACACATGAAGCCCTTGGTTTGGCTGATAGTTTTGTGGTCTTTTGATCTTGATTAAAGCTCCTATACTTCCCACAGGGTATGTGTTTGAAGTTTCGGGAATGTTCTTCCATGTGTTTTCGATTTGATTGTCCAATTGTAGTCAGAGTGGACTTTTCATCTAAACGCCTCCGCTTCGTTTGGGTAAAAGCTGTTTCAAGTAGTAGTGTGTGGCTGAGTGGTTCAAGGTGCTGGACAAGGCTCGTCTCTAGGAGGCGTGGGTTCAAATCCTACCACTAATTGACTGTCAGTTGACTGTGTTGGCTACTTGGAGCTTATTCTATCATAAGAAGAACACTTGTTGTTGAATACTGCAAAAGCCAGATGAGCTTTAGAAGATATGGAATGTCCAATGAGACATACAGCAGGTAGTGTTTTTTTTCTCCAGTCTGTCTTCAGGAAGGTAAGAGCTAAGATGTGAACCTTCCCATTGTGGCACATTGCTTCACATTTGCCAATCTCTTCCTCCAAGTCCAGTTGATTTAACTGCTAAGAAAACCTATTGATACCATAGACTATGTTCATATGAAATTATTGCAATGAATAAGAGCAGAGTGGCGCAGCGGAAGCGTGCTGGGCCCATAACCCAGAGGTCGATGGATCGAAACCATCCTCTGCTAAAGGAATTCTTTATCAACTCCTACAACACTTATTTCTCCCTTGTCCCTTGCCCTCTGAGCATGAACTCACCTCCTGCCGAAAGTGACTTGCTTTGGTTTTTGAAGTTGAAAATGTGACAGAATAGACACAAGAGTTGAAGCCCTTAACTTGGCTGATAGTTTTGTGGTCTTTTGATCTTGATTAAAGCCCTATACTCCCACAGGGTATGTGTTTGAAGTTTCGAATGTTCTTCCATGTGTTTTTTCGATTTGATTGTCCAATTGTAGTCAGAGTGGACTTTTCATCTAAACGCCTCCGCTTGCTTTGGGTAAAAAACTGTTTCAAGCGGTAGTGGCCGTGAAGTGGTCTAAGGCGCTGGATTAAGGCTCCAGTCTCTCAGGAGGCATGGTTCAAATCCCACCACTGCCAATTGACTGTCAGTTGACCGGGGTGGATTACTTGCAGCTTATTCTACTATAAGAAGAACACTTGTTGTTGAATACTGCAAAAGCCAGCTGAGCTTTGTAGCATATGGAATGTCCAATGAGACATACAGCAGGTAGTGTTCTTTTTCTCCAGTCTGGTCTTCAAAGAAGATAAGAGCTAAGATGTGAACCTTCCCATTGTGGCACATTGCTTCACATTTGCCAATCTCTTCCTCCAAGTCCAGTTGATTTAACTGCTAAGAAAACCTATTGATACCATAGACTATGTTCATATGAAATTATTGCAATGAATAAGAGCAGAGTGGCGCAGCGGAAGCGTGCTGGGCCCATAACCCAGAGGTCGATGGATCGAAACCATCCTCTGCTAAAGGAATTCTTTATCAACTCCCATGTTCACCTCTATTTCTCCCTTGTCCTTGCCCTCTGAGCATGAACTCACCTCCTGCCGAAAGTGACTTGCTTTGGTTTTTGAAGTTGAAAATGTGACAGAATAGACACATGAAGCCCTTAACTTGGCTGATAGTTTTGTGGTCTTTTGATCTTGATTAAAGCCCTATACTCCCACAGGGTATGTGTTTGAAGTTTCGAATGTTCTTCCATGTGTTTTTTCGATTTGATTGTCCAATTGTAGTCAGAGTGGACTTTTCATCTAAACGCCTCCGCTTCGTTTGGGTAAAAAACTGTTTCAAGCGGTAGTGTGGCCGAGTGGTCTAAGGCGCTGGATTAAGGCTCCAGTCTCTCAGGAGGCGTGGGTTCAAATCCCACCACTGCCAATTGACTGTCAGTTGACTGGGGTGATTATCATTATTCACTATAAGAAGAACACTTGTTGTTGAATACTGCAAAAGCCAGCTGAGCTTTGTAGCATATGGAATTTACAATGAGACATACAGGAGGTAGTGTTCTTTTCTCCAGTCTGCCCTACAAAGAAGATAAGAGCTAAGATGTGAATCCTTCCCATTGTGGCACATTGCTTCACATTTGCCAATCTCTTCCTCCAAGTCCAGTTGATTTAACTGCTAAGAAAACCTATTGATACCATAGACTATGTTCATATGAAATTATTGCAATGAATAAGAGCAGAGTGGCGCAGCGGAAGCGTGCTGGGCCCATAACCCAGAGGTCGATGGATCAAAACCATCCTCTGCTAAAGGAATTCTTTATCAACTCCCATGTTCACCTCATTTTCTTCCTGCAGTTCCGTTCTCTGAGCATGAACTCACCTCCTGGCCGAAAAGTGACTTTGCTTTGGTTTTTGAAGTTGAAAATGACAGAATAGACACAAGAGTTGAAGCCCTTAACTTGGCTGGGATAGTTTTGGTGGTCTTTGATCTTGATTAAAGCCCTATACTCCCAATAGGGTATGTGTTTGAAGTTTCGAATGTTCTTCCATGTGTTTTTCGATTTGATTGTCTAACTGTAGTCAGAGTGGACTTTCTATCTAAACGCCTCCGCTCTGCTGGTAAAAACTGCTCTGGCGGTAGTGTGGGCCGAGTGGTCTAAGGCGCTGATTAAGGCTCCAGTCTCTCAGGAGGCGGGTTCAAATCCCACCACTGCCAATTGACTGTCAGTTGACCTGGGTGATTACTTGTAGCTTATTCTACTATAAGAAGAACACTTGTTGTTGAATACTGCAAAGCCAGCTGAGCTTTGTAGCATATGGAATGTCCAACGAGACATACAGCAGGTGTTCTTTTCTCCAGTCTGGTCTTCAAAGAAGATAAGAGCTAAGATGTGAACCTTCCCATTGTGGCACATTGTTTCACATTTGCCAATCTCTTCCTCCAAGTTCAGTTGATTTAACTGCTAAGAAAACCTATTGATACCACAGACTATGTCTATATGAAATTATTGCAATGAATAAGAGCAGAGTGGCGCAGCGGAAGGCAAGGGCCCATAACCCAGAGGTCTATGGATCGAAATCCATCCTCTGCTAAAGGAATTCTTTATCAACTCCCATGTTCACCTCTATTTCTCCTTTAACCTTGCCTCTGAGCATGAATCACCTCCTGCCCAAAGTGACTTGCTTTGCCTTTTGAAGTTGAAAATGTGACAGAATAGACACAAGAGTTGAAGCCCATAACTTGGCTGATAGTTTTGTGGTCTTTGATCTTGATTAAAGCCTCATGCTCCCACAGGGTATGTGTTTGAAGTTTCTTGAATGTTCTTCCAAGCGTGTGTTTACTGATTGTCCAATTGTCGTCAGAGTGGACTTTTCATCTAAACACCTCTGCTTCGCTCGGGTAAAAAACTGTTTCAAGGGGAAGTGTGGCCGAGTGGTCTAAGGCGCTGGATTAAGGCTCCAGTCTCTCAGGAGGTGTGTTCAAATCCCACCACTGCCACTGACTGTGTTGGCTACTTGCAGCTTATTCTACTATAAGAAGAACACTTGTTGTTGAATACTGCAAAAGCCAGCTGAGCTTTGTAGCATATGGAATGTCCAATGAGACATACAGCAGGTAGTTTTCTTTTCTCCAGTCTGGTCTTCAAAGAAGATAAGAGCTACATGTGAACTTCCATTGTGGCACATTGCTTCACATTTGCCAATCTCTTCCCTCCAAGTCCAGTTGATTTAACTGCTAAGAAACTTATTGATACCATAGACTATGTTCATATGAAATTATTGCAATGAATAAGAGCAGAGGGATGATGGAAGTGGTTGGGCCCATAACCCAGAGTCGGTGGATCGAAACCATCCTCTGCTAAAGGAATTCTTTATCAACTCCCATGTTCACCTCTATTTCTCCCTTGTCCTTGCCCTCTGAGCATGAACTCACCTCCTGCCCAAAGTGACTTGCTTTGGTTTTTGAAGTTGAAAATGTGACAGAATAGACACAAGAGTTGAAGCCCATAACTTGGCTCATAGTTTTGTGCTCTTTTGATCTTGATTAATGCCCTATACTCCCACAGGGTATGTGTTTGAAGTTACGAATGTTCTTCCATGTGTTTTTTCGATTTGATTGTCCAATTGTAGTCAGAGTGGACTTTTCATCTAAACGCCTCCGCTTCGTTTGGGTAAAAAACTGTTTCAAGCGGTAGTGTGGGCTGAGTGGTCTAAGGCGCTGGATTGCTGGCCCAGTCTCAGGAGGCCTGGGTTCAAATCCCACCACTGCCAATTGACTGTCAGTTGACCGGGGTGGATTACTTGCAGCTTATTCTACTATAAGAAGAACACTTGTTGTTGAATACTGCAAAAGCCAGCTGAGCTTTGTAGCATATGGAATTTCCAATGAGACATACAGGAGGTAGTGTTCTTTTTCTCCAGTCTGGTCTCAAAGAAGAGGTGAGCTAAGATGTGAATCCTTCCCATTGTGGCACATTGCTTCACATTTACACCCTTTCCTCCAAGTCCAGTTGATTTTAACTGCTAAGAAAACCTATTGATACCATAGACTATGTTCATAAAGGAAATTAATTGCATGAATAAGAGCAGAGTGGCGCAGCGAAGCGCTGCTGGGCCCATAACCCAGAGGTCGATGGATCGAAACCATCCTCTGCTAAAGGAATTCTTTATCAACTCCCATGTTCACCTCTATTTCTCCCTTGTCCTTGCCCTCTGAGCATGAACTCACCTCCTGCCCAAAGTGACTTGCTTTGGTTTTTGAAGTTGAAAATGTGACAGAATAGACACAAGAGTTGAAGCCCTTAACTTGGCTGATAGTTTTGTGGTCTTTTGATCTTGATTAAAGCCCTATACTCCCACAGGGTATGTGTTTGAAGTTTCGAATGTTCTTCCATGTGTTTTTTCGATTTGATTGTCCAATTGTAGTCAGAGGGACTTTTCTACTCCAAACGCCTCCGCTCGTTTGCAAAAGCTGTTTCAAGTGGTAGTGTGGCCGAGTGGTCTAAGGTGCTGGATTAAGGCTCCAGTCTCTCAGGAGGCGTGGGTTCAAATCCCACCACTGCCAATTGACTGTCAGTTGACTGGGGTGGATTACTTGCAGCTTATTCTACTATAAGAAGAACACTTGTTGTTGAATACTGCAAAAGCCAGCTGAGCTTTGTAGCATATGGAATGTCCAATGAGACATACAGGAGGTAGTGTTCTTTTTCTCCAGTCTGGTCTTCAAAGAAGGTAAGAGCTAAGATGTGAACCTTCCCATTGTGGCACATTGCTTCACATTTGCCAATCTCTTCCTCCAAGTCCAGTTGATTTAACTGCTAAGAAAACCTATTGATACCATAGACTATGTTCATATGAAATTATTGCAATGAATAAGAGCAGAGTGGCGCAGCGGAAGCTTGCTGGGCCCATAACCCAGAGGTCGATGATCGAACCATCCTCTGCTAAAGGAATTCTTTATCAACTCCCATGTTCACCTCATTTCCTTGTCCTGCCCTCTGAGCATGAACTCACCTCCTGCCAAAGTGACTTGGTTTTGGTTTTTGAAGTTGGAAAATGTGACAGAATAGACACATGAAGCCCTTTAACTTGGCTGATAGTTTTGTGGTCTTTTGATCTTGATTAAAGCCCCATACCTCCCACAGGGTATGTGTTTGGTTTCAAATGTTCTTCCATGTGTGTTTTCGATTTGATTGTCCAATTGTCGTCAGAGGGACTTTTCAAATGACTCTGCTTCGCTCGGTAAAAACTGTTTCCCAAGGAAGTGTGGGCCGAAAGTGGTCTAAGGCGCTGCGTTCAAGCTGGGGAACAATAGTCCGTCAAAGAAGGGGAAGAAGGGGGAAGGAAGGGGAAGAAAGGGGGAAGGAAGGGGAAGAAGAGAAAAGAGGAGAAAAGGGAGGAAAAAGGGAAAGAAGGAAAAAGAAAGGAGCAATGTGGGGTTTTATATCTATTTCTATTAGATAAATGCATTTCTAGCTGCCTAGACACAAATATAACACTTTTGATGTTTTTGGACATGCCGCGAATGGGACTCGAACCCTGGACTCCGGGAATGCGCAGGTGCGTGCGCATTCATCATAAGATGACGAATTTCCTCCTATTTTTCTACACATTATGTAGTTATGAGAATAGTTTCTTGTGGAATAACACCTACCTGCACTACCTCCCACTCCACAGGACTCATCACATGACATGAGTGGAGGATCTTTCCATTCCTGACCCTCATTAGGACATTTCTTCTACTGTACATCAGAGACAACCTCCCATATCAACTTGTAAATCACATACCATGTTTCTGTTATTGAATGTTGTCATCTACTTCATCATTATAATAATCACCATTATTATTCTTATTGATGTTGTTGTTGTTGTGCTGCTGCTGTCATTAAAAACACCCACTCATACATTGCTGTAAACCAGTTTTGTTTGTTTATAGAAATAAGAATTATAGAAACTTGAATTTAAACAGACCATGAAAGGTACAATAATATATCAACTCAGACTCAAGATAAAAACAGGGCATATGGAATTAAGTAACGCAGTAGTCCCCAGAGTTAAATACAAACATTTAAAAAAACTATTTACAATAAAACTGTTATTTACAAATATTAACTATTTACATCTTTTTCCTCATGTCCTCCAACCATTTGTCTTTCGATAAGGCTTCAGAGTGAGGGCAATACACCTTTCCACGGTACTGGCTGTGTCCAGTGGCAGCAGTGCGGAAATGGCCACACTTTTTGCAAGTGTTAGCGTTCACAGTTCGCCTATATGGCCTTTTAGGGGTGGGGCCAGCTTCCACTGTGCTGGTAGGCGCACTGGTTTGTGGATAGCTGCCCTGAACTACTGGCACAGGAAAGACTACCTGAACCAGTCCGGATGGTGTGAGGATGTGAGGTGTGACGATGGGTCCTGGTGCTGGTGCTGGTGGGGTGGCATATAACGGTCTCTTCACTGGTCCCTTTGGCCTTATGTTGACTGGGAGCTGACCAGATCCCATCTGCCTCTGTTTGGCCTGACCTGCTGTACTCTGCGGCAGCCGGTAGTGATGTTCCTGTCGTGCCGGCGTGGGTGCAGCAGGGAGCACTCTTGCCTCCTGAAGAGGCTCATGGGATTCTGGGAGGGCTGGAGGCAAGGCAGTGCCCTGGAGCAGCACAGAGAGCTCCTGGTTTTTCTGGCGGATATTATGCCACCGGATGAGCGTGTTCTGATTCACCTCCACCAGCTGAATTTCAGATCCCTGCATCACCCGGCAGTTGCCAACAACAAGCTGCCTTACCTTACGGTAGTCCCTCAAAATTAAGGACCACCGGGAATCAGCCCTCTTACCCTTCTTTGCCGGGCTTTGATGAATATAGCACAAGCGAATGAAAATGTTTTCCACCAACCGACAGCAGTCAGGCCACTGGGCAGGTGAGCTACTCGCACCTAACATGCAGCGGGTGGTACTCTCCACACCAGGTGTTTTTGAGGGCGTCTTTGGCGTTCTGAACCGTCCACTCAAAAGTCTCTCCTGATGTCGTGCTGCATAAACCACCCGCTGCTTGTCACCTGCATCCAGCTTGTCCCAAAGTGACACTATAGCACTCGCCTGTTGGTTGCTGAGACAAAGTGAGGTCTGATGCCGAAGCTCCACCAAATACTCAGCAAGTCTGTCCACGTGCTGGTATCCGGGGAGATTTTGGTCATCAACAGCCTGTAAAAAAGATGTAACAGTTTAGAAGATGTAAAACTTTCACTCACAATACTTTGTTTGTGTATTGATAAAATATGTTAACATATGTTATCAAAAATAGTGAAGAAGCATGCTCATATCTACATACATATTTGAAAACGAACACAGTTAGACGTACCATGTCTTCATCTTCAGCGTGAATATCATCTTGATCTTCAGAGGATGAACTAGAGGCTAGAGTGCAAAGAGCCACGGAGGATGAGCCAGGTGCCAGGGTGGATGTGCCAGGTGCGAGGGATGTACCAGGAGCCAGGTTTGATGTGCCAGGAACCACCGAGGATGTGCCAGGTGCCAGGGTGGAAGTACCAGGAGCCAGGGTGGATGTGCCAGGAGCCAGGGAAAGAAGAGCTGATGAAATGGCGGAGGGATCAGGAGTCTGAGAGGCTGAAGCCTGAAGAACCTCCAGGTTCAACACTGTGGGATCTTCTGTTATATCAGCAAAGCCCTCATCATCCTCCATGTTGTCCTCCACGTCATGCTGTTCAATTAGTTTTGCAGCTTCCTCTGAATCAGGGTGCATATCCTGCAGGGCCTGACCAGTCTGCCGGAACAGATACTGCATGCCTATGAGCTCTCCTGAAACAACAGAAGCAAATTGGATAGTTTACAAAAGTTGATACAGCTAATCAAGGGTTTAAAAACGGAGGTAAATTACCAATGTAATCACAAATGCTCACCAGTGTACCGTGAGGGTGGACAGAACTCTGGTACCACCTTCCTGCCAAACAGCTTCTCATAATTATTGTTGACAGATTGAAGCAGGTCACCCGAGTAGCTGCGCAAAGAAGATGGTCCAGTGGACAGAGCAGCAACCCCACGGTCCTGGTTCCATCGATGAAGCCCTTCCAGGAGATATATCTGGAAGTTCAGACTGTTCGCACTGGTCCCTAAAAGTACACATTAAATACATAGTAAATATCAAACTATGAAATATTCTTGGATTTATACAGCATATAGACTTAAATGTCTGACAGACACAAACCTGGTATGAAGCGGTTGAGGTGTAGATGAAAAGACTCTAGTGATGTAGAGCCTCTGGCACATCTGTAGACAGGTAACCGCACACCTCCCTTTGTGAGCTCCCCTGTTTTGGTGTATAGAGCAACACCTGGTGGGTCCTGGATGCATTTGACGTGCTTTCTCTGGACACGCCAGATGTGCTCCATCCTCTCGCTGTCAAACAGGGGAACACCAAGGGAGTCGTTACCTCTGCTGCCCATCAGCATCCCCAGCAGCTCCTCCAGCAGGTGAATGGTGCGCTCCTCACCACGGGTCCTCCTCCGACAGTGGAGAGCCATCTCCTCCCTGGACAGTTGTTTGCTGATGTCGCCATCAGTAAGGGAGGGCAGACCCTGGGACCGAAGCTGCTGCCTTTTGGCTTCGCGCAACATAGCTAAATCAGCTGCATCCCACTCAAATATGCTCGCTGAAAGGCGTGACATAAATACTGGGTACAGCTGATGAGCATCTGTTGTGCATCCCAGGGCAAGTCTGCGCATGAAGTGCCAGATATCCAGCCTGATAATAATGTCTGGCCAGCCGCTGAATCTGGCCTTCAGCTTGGTCTCTCCTGCCTCTGTGCAGCAGCCACAGTCCACATATAAGGCAACAGGGGGATCCACACCAGCCTGCTGGTACCTCTTCACCAGGTCCGCTGCCATCAAGTCCAGGCCAGCTCCCTCCTGAGCGGTCAGCACACTGATGAGTACCTGACCGTACTCATTACCCACAGAGGTTAGCCAGTGCGCCGTCCCTTTGGCTGTTCCAGCAAGCTTCTTGGTGATCTGAAGCACACACAATTTAGAGGACCTCTGTGAACATGATTCAGAAATACAGGCAGTAGTTAATAATATATGTATAAGACTATACAACCAGCTGTGCTCCTAGGAAAACTACATGCAACCCCACTATGGACTGTCACTTTAACACTTCTCAACGGTGCAATATTCACTGTACTATATTTCTATATACTTCTTTATATCCCTCACCCAAGTACTGCATGCTACTTATTTGATGTCTTTCTGCTGCTGTAACATTGCAAATTTCCCCATTGCGGGACTAATAAATTACTTCTTAATCTTAATATAATTGGCAGATTTTAAAGAAAAAGATTATTTAACCTTTCTGGTGGAATCCATCTTGAGGACAGTGCCATATGTGGATGTAATCCTGGCCTTGATGTCTTCCAGCCTCGTCAAAATGTCCTGGCTGTAAACTGACAGGAGCCACTTACAGCTCGGCACCACAGCAGGCTCTGGAGGCTCAGGGAACGACAGGGGCAGCAGTGCAGGTCGCTTGAGGAAGTCCACACACTCTGTGGTGTACTTCGCTGCACGATGCAACCACTCCTCTGCGTGGTTCTCCTTCAGCTGCTTTAAAAGCCGTGTTGGGCTGTTACCCAGGCCTCTCTCCCGCAGAAATCGGATCACCCGGATGTCACACGCAAACCTTGATCATAGACAGATATATCAGTAAGTGTATTTTACATACTGCATTTCTACGTGAAAAGGCAAGAGAGTAAAGAGACGTTACTCACTTTTGTGTGAGGAGGACCCGAAATTGTGACTTGCGTGCCAAGTCCAGTTGGGTCAGGACAGTCTGACTCCAGGACACGTGGCTGGATCTACATTTGGTGCAGGTTAGTGTCTCTGTCACCATATTGTACATCCTGTCCACGTCCAGGACTCGGCGTGCCCTCTTGTGCAGACCCGCTCCTGTTAGTTGGTGCCGTCCACAGGCAAGGTTGGGACAGACCACCTTCACCTTCCACAGCTTGTAGGGCATCCAGACCAGAAGCGGATGGGCAAAAAAGCGGTCTGGAGCCGGAGCCTGATGGTAAAGGGGGCTAGGCTGTGGTGGAAAGTACCAGAGCCTCAGATTGTCTTGAAGCTCTAGTTTTCCTTTTGGCCCCATCTTGAACAGAGACTTCACAATCCATTTGTGGTCTTCAGGTGGCAAGCCTTCTGACCACAAACGGGGCAGCTCTGTCCTGGAGTCAGCAGTCTGTGCAATAACAAAACAATGCATCAACATATTTTATTATGATGAAAGACGCTGCTTATGCTCCGCAGTATGAAATTAAATGTTAAATTACTCACTAACACAGGGGCACACACTGCTGTGGTAGTGAGGCCAGGCACCGAAGCCTGAGTATGTGTCTGAGGGTCTGGAGCCTGTAAATACACAGCAAGGAATATACATTTACAACACAATCAAACCTTATTATTAGTACATGAAACAATATTATTGAGGTTTCAAATTTTATTTTAGATATGAATGGTTTTTAATACTGTTAATAGTCTTGGGAAAACCTATATGTAAAATACTTACTAAGATAGCAATGCTGGCCGGAGAACTTGTGGGGTGGTTAGTGGCTTGGGTCTGTAAAGCATTCAGTGTAAGTGATTTGTATTAAAAACACAATTTAAACAGTTGCAATTTGATCTTTATTTACCTGTGTTACTCTCCTGGTAGCACTAAGATTTGGCTTTGCAGCCGTGACATGGGAGCCACCAAATCTAGGCTTTGTAAACTGAAAGGCAATAGAGCAAAAGGCTGTGTCACGAGAGGGTTATATTGTAAAACAATCATTCAGTGAATGTTAATAAATCTCCAAATACCATTGACAAATTCAACAGGGGTCGCTGCTTTGGGATCGCACTGCCTGCTGTACTTTGTTTCTGCCCCACAGTGCCTGGGAGGGTGGGACCCACTGCTGCTGCCTGTTGCCCCACAGTGCCTGGAAGGACAGGAGCCACTGCTACTGCCTGTGGCCCTGTGGGACCCTGGGCAGTACTTGCTGTGGTTGGCTGTTGTGTCATGAGTACATACATTAGGGTTGTGTATATATACATAGATATATATATATATACATATATATATTACTTATATTGACACGGGTTACCTTCTGAGTGTGGAATCCACATGTACACTGTCTCACATGACCAAACAAAGACTGATGTGAATGTGCCATTCCTGGACATTTCTCAATCTAAAAATAATAGATGAATTGAATTAGGTTCATACAGCTTAAGTTACTGCTTTTCATGTATAAAATCTATTGTGACAGTTACATTTATTGTGATAGTATATAACAATGCAAATTAGTGCCATTTATGTACATATACCTTTTGATAAAGCTGGTACCACTTCTTCTGCCTGGGAGCTGGCCTGTTTCCCTCCTCTGCAGGCCAGGACCCAGTGTTGGCAAACTTCCTCAGCCGTGACATCCACTCTGAGTCTGACATTCCCTTGTGTGATTTCGAAGATGTTGCCTTTGGTGACAGAAATGCATGATAAATTGTAAATACATGAAAACAACGGGTGGAAGAGGCGAGCCAGACCATCAGTATTGTAATATTGTAATAATCCTATGAACAACCCAGTTGTGGCATAAGGGTATTATTAAACAGATGAAAACTAAAATTATCGAAGGTAGCTAAATAAATGTTTATGAGAACATGACATATAAATATATATATATATATATAACCTATTACATTAGCAAACAACGGCGGCAGATAAAAAGTGAAATAATGGTGAAAGTGTTTGTAAGGTAGAAAACTAAATAAATGTATATGACAACATGAAGTGACAGGGGAAATTACTCTTATATTTATAGTTATGTCATACCACTGTATTAAATGTGTAAATACTGAGAGTAAGCTGTATTCATACTGTAACCCCCCAACCCCCCCACCCCCAGCCCCAGCCCCCCACCCCCCCTCGGCCGACACAAGAAAAAGAAAGCCAGTTTATAACGTAGAAAACTAAATAAATGTCAATGACAACATGACAACAGGGGAAATTACTTCTATGTTACTAGCCTAAACCCTAGAACCCACTTAAATAAATAACATTAACAAATGTCCGTCGATGACAACCAGCGAAATCCCCGTCAGATAACAGAGTTTACTTTAACGCATTTAACTAAATAAATGGATATGACAACATGACAATACGGGTGGAATGACTTCTATACTTAAGGGCAATTCATGCAGCTCTATTAAATGTGTAAATTCTTACCATTTTGATGTGTAACTTCGGTTGTTTCAAATGAATGAATTGGTAGCTTTAGCGCCGTAACGTGCTAACGTAAAGCTAGCGTACCGTAACCTCCGGCGCAGGTCCTCTGGGGTCAGCACGTCTTCTAGGACCGCCCCCTCACGCACCGGAGGTAGCCCCGCCCACACCAGCTGTCTCCAACATTTCCAACATTTCCGCCTTGTGATTGGTCAAATGTTGGAAATGTTGGAGAGGGGGGAAGAATCCGCCGCTGCAATTGGCCGCTGAATGTTGGAGACGCGAACGTGATTGGCTATCGGGGCAGAAGTCCTCCAACATTTCCAACATTTCCCCGGACGATCCGGCGGCTGCTGGCGTTCAGGTCGCAGTCTCCATTGGAGGCGTGGGTTCAAATCCCACCACTGCCAATTGACTGTCAGTTGACAGGTGGAATACTTG
>NC_061489.1:5760176-5788631 GCF_022539355.2 Hippoglossus stenolepis
AACGCAGCGCCTTAGACCGCTCGGCCATCCTGATTAGATCCGCACGAGGAATAGAAAAACGTTTTGTCTTAAATTAATACTATGTACATTTCCTAAGTCCACAGCCTGCTGTAGTGTCAGACTAAGTAAGTGGCTCCTGTCCATCTACAGCCAGGACAGATCATTGTGTATGTCATTGCTATCCTAACTCCTAATTCACTCAATAACCAAGAGTTACCTACCTATCATAGTTGTTTTAGACATGAATATGACAAGAAACAAAAGTCAATATTTCTGTATTATTGACAGGAGTCCCACACAGCGTCGACTGTAGCCCGCAGTTCGACTCAAGTCCCTCCCACAGGAAACATATGACCGAGCCAGCTTCAGGTTTCACGAGAGAGGAGGCGGTGAGAAACAAACAAACCGTGGAAACCCCAGAACCAGCGAGCTGGTAAGTGACGTTTAGCTTCATTCTTTTAAAGAGTTACTGGAGGAAATAACTCTGACTGGGTCTCTGTCTTTATATAGCGAATGTCTGTGTGTGTGTGACTGGCATACTGAAACAGCTCACATTTCAACAAGTCCTCCACTTCAGAAGAACAGTGTATGCAGGCAGTATGGGAACGGTTATGATTATAGTTATGTTATTAATATATATATATATATATATATATATATATATATATATTGTGTATAGTTAGGTTAAGTTAAGTTAAGTTATAGTTAAGTTAAGTCATTGGTGTGCTGGTGGAAAGCAGAAGGGCTGTGGCTGTAGTACCCACAGCTGAACATGATGAATTTCCCACTATTTACCATGACGTCATGTTCTGTTTAAGCCCTTCCATTCTGAATATGAACATGAGCAGCATTTGAATCCTCTCCTGCCCCTGGATCCGCCACATGGCTCCTTTTTCTGTGTGGCTGTGACTGTGGGTAGCATGAGTCAAACAATCTAATGTTTGAGTGTGTAGACGTACGCTCAGCCACTGAGCTCCGTTACATGAAGCAGAAATTGTGAAATGATTGACTTGCATGCTATTTTAAGGATCTATGAACAGCCGTGCATGTAGCAACTGACCAAATATAACACACCTTTTCATTTTTACATTATAATCTCTGCACATATGTTGTGTAAGTTAGCTTCTTGACATGTTAGTACTTGTGAACTTTGGAAGCTACATGTCTGAACGGCTCTAGCACCACACTTTACAAACAGACATGACAGTGGTATTAGGATTAGGGGATAAAAGAAAAATGCCAGTGTTGTTCCTATTTGCTCAGGCACTCAAACACTTATCTCAAGGCCCTGCAAGCAGAGACCTGTCACTGATCTTATCATCTAACTCTTAACAACTAACCAATATTTGACTAAATGTGTTTATCTGTTAGCTTACCCTGCACTAGCCTTTCAAACCCACTCATCATAAGTGTTGATGTTTAGGGAAGTCATTTTATTCCATCAAAGAAAACAGGAAGCTCCGCTGTGAGTGCTGAGTCCGACAACGGGAAGATAGGACAGAGAGACAGATAGGACTGAGACCAGAGTATGCAGTGGCTTTGTCTAACTGCAGTTAACTTTTACATTTCACTAACAAACACTACATAAGCCCACTGTTACTTCATTGAGCTGCTGACCGATCGATCAGCAGAAATGATATGAAATATTTACAATCTTGTTTTCATTAGCATATAATTGGCTCATTCTGTTACTTTAGAATGAGCCATTTATCATCTAAAACAACTAACCAATTAAAACATGAGCACTTTCAAGAATAAATAATAATACATACAACAAAAGAGAAAAAAAACACACACAACCCCAGCTAATTAATAAAGCAGGGAAGATCCCTACCCCACTAGAAGACAATCACACTTTACAATGAATCAGACACCAGTGTCGTCAATTAACACTCACAATTACAGAAGACCAAGCAGAAATACAGACAGAACATTTACAGCAAAATAAATCTAAAATGAATAGGAATAAAATCAAACTGTCCCTCTGTGTTTTTGTCATTGTTCTCAAATGTTACAGTCTCTTACAACACTGTACCATGAGGTGGTCTTCTCTCCTCCTGCTCTCCTTCCTCTCTGGTGTGATGGTGGTTCGGGGGGGTTCGGACTTTAGAGTCTGTGCCTTCAACCTCCATCACTTTGGGGATTCCAAGTCCAAGAAGAGCACTGTCATGCACACTCTTACCAGGGTAAGACTAAGTCAGATGGTTTACCTGATATACTCTTAAATTTATATTTCTTATCTATGTCTTGAACATTATGGGTAAATTATTTTATTTATTCCCTTTTAGATTATAGCCCTCAAATTACTGTGTAATTATTTGGTATGTACAGTGTATCAGTAAATTACTGTCTGGATACTGAAATCAGGCAAAAAATGCAAAGTAAGAGGACAAGGGGTTAGTGAACGAGGGGGTAACTAATTTGGGTTTGAGAGAGACTAAGAAATAAATGAAAATTAGTATATAAGAGCATATACTATCATTGTTGCTGTGAAACAGCATTTGGCTGAGCCAGTGGGAAAGGGTGTACCTTAACAGCTATTACTTGAGTTACTATGATGATGATGGTGAACAGTGAGAACATATGATATCAGCTCAGGGGCCTTTTTTGAGCATTACTGGATGCTCAGTATGAATAATAGTTTTACATATTCATCAAGTCAACAAATGACATGTCAATGTTTTTACCAGTTTCTTGAAAAGCATCCCCGATTTCAGCTGAGCTCTTTAGTGACAGTACTAACAAGCAAGACAAGACACTTGAAATGTAGCAGCAAACTCCCTTATTACACTGCAGCACTCATAGTACGCTGGCAGAAAACCTTTTCATCGTTTTTTTCTGTATTATATATCTGTTCCAGATCATCGCTCGCTGTGATGTGTGTTTGCTTCAGGAAGTGAGAGATAGTAAAGAGAACGCTTTACCAAAGCTGCTTACACGCCTCAACAGGTGAATAATCACTTGGTTTCACACACACACAGAACTGAAGAAGCAGTATTAACAGCTGGGTCCACTTTCCTGTTGGTGTCTCTTCGATCCTCAGCTATGACACCGAACATAAGTACGATGCTGTGGCCAGTGAGAGGCTGGGCAGATCTGAATCATACCAGGAGCAGTACGTGTTCGTTTACAGGTGAGCTCAACTGGCCACTTTCGTGCCACTTTGCTGCTTGATCAGAGCATCTGAGTACAGACTGTAATGTTGAGGTTGTACTGTGTCTGTTTACCGATGTGTGCAGGACTGATACAGTGAGTCTTACTGACCAGTATCAGTATCCCGATGATCGACCAGGAGATGTTGATGCTTTCTCCAGAGAACCTTTTGTTGTCCGCTTCAAAGCCCCCAAGACAGGTCAGTTATCAAACACTCAGGTTTGCCATGTGAGAAAATAACACATATGGTGATGTTTCAGCAAATAACCACCTGTATCCTTCCTCTCTTATCCACATATTCAGCTATAAAGGAGTTTGTCCTCATACCCCAGCACACCAGTCCAGTCAACACCACTAAGGAGCTTGATGCACTGTATGATGTCTTACAACATGTGAAAAAGATGTGGAAAACTGAGGTAAAAGCTTTGATCCTTTTGAAATAACAGAATTTCAAAAGATTTTTTGTAAGATTTTGTGATCATGAGTGTTGTTGTGTTTGTGTGCATGTGAGCAGAATGTGATGCTTCTCGGTGACTTCAACGCTGACTGTGGCTACCTCGCTAAGAAGAACAGGAAGAATGTGCGTCTGATTACAGACACAGATCTCGTTTGGCTCATCAAAGATAAAACTGACACCACCGTGCGATCGACCACCTCCTGCACCTACGACAGGTGACTTCACACTATTTACTACAGGCTATAAGCTTTTCAACATCATGTACGTATAAATTCGGACTCACTTAACTTAAAGGTGGTGTATTTGCACTGCTTAGTGTGCTGTCACAGTGGCTGTTGGTTTGTGTATCAGTGTGTACTAAATCCTTCCACCTCTCTATAGCTGCTTTCATACATGCACTGAACTCAGTAAATATATTGTCCAGACATTCTCTGGACGGGCTGTGCGTGAGAATGCCAATGTCTGAGTGAGAGCCTCAGACACATATTTTCTCTGTCCTTATGAGCTGATGTAAGAAAACAGCAGGAGATCCTCTGGAGTGAAGATGATTTTTCTCACATGTGACAGATGCAAAACTGAAAAGAAAAAAGACGAAATGCAGAACCAAACATAGAACCTTAGAAGACACTGACAAAGATGTTAAGAGAGCTTTATGATAAGGGCCAACGCTGGTGCTGTAAACAAAAACACTTAATTAATAGGTAACATCCTGCCTCTGCCTGCTGCAGCACCCCTCATGTGCGACATAGCAAAGCCACTGATCCCAACGACTCCTTTCAAATGAATTTATTTCATACCAAAATTATGCTGTTTTAAATTCTCTCAAATAAATATGGTTTACTTGGTAGTAGCCTACTTTATCTGCTATAAAATGTAGAGTAACATTTGTCTATAATGTCATAATGCACTGATAGAGGCTATAGATTTAATTTAAAATGTAAAATGTATTATCATAGTAATTTGATCAATTATTGTTATTATTATTGAAAACCATGTCAATATAACGACCTTCACGAGGACCTCTGCTGGTTTAGTTAGGTAGGGAATATGGAACTTTATCTTAATCTCAGGCCAGAGGGAAACAATTCGTTCATTAAGTGAATTGTTCTCAGGACAATAACGTTCTGTCACCTTTCACTTTTATTATGACAATTTCTTCTGACTTCGTGTTCAATCTGTCCTTTAATCTCATTCAGCTGTCTTCTTCGATTTGCAAAGGAAAAATGAAAAATGAAAACTACATCAAACCAAAAAACAAGCAGCTTTTCCACTTTGTTTTTAATGTTGCTTTCAATGTTTACAGATATTAGGAAAATGCTAAATTGGCCTATTTTCTTGTTTTGGGTTTTTAACAGGAAAACCAATTATAGCAGACTTATCACTCTTCAATATGCCTTTCTTATTTAAAATGAGAATATACTGTATTACTAAAATGTGCACTTAGTTATGTCCATTCTCTGTGTTACAACAGGATCGTTGTGCATGGGGCAGCATTTACCAGAGAAATTGTGCCTCTTTCCGCCAAACCATATAACTTCCAAACAGAGTACAGACTCACAGAGGAGCAGGTAACAGTTTGTGTGTGAGACCAACTGAAGTAAACCAGTAAAATATGCAAAACCCCCAAAATAAAAGTAAAACTCTGGTATGTGGTTGTGTGTGTGGTTTGCAAACTGTTTCTTCTGTGGTTTCTGCTCAGGCGCTGGAGGTCAGTGATCACTACCCAGTGGAAGTTCTGCTCAAGGTCGTCAAGTCAAGATTCCCTTTCAATGATTCAACTTCTCTAACCAGCACAAAGTTCCTCTCTTTGTTTGTCCTCAGCCATCTTGTCTCTCAAGTGTTCACATGATAACTGAACAATATACCCTGTGCAGCTTTGTTTTTGAGGACAATCTCAGGTCAATGCATTCACACCAAACCACTCAACAACGCAACGCAATAGATTACTCGCTTCACTAACTTGAGTTTAAATATACAACTAAATAAACATGAGCCAAAGATTTGTGTGATTTGATGTCACGAAAGCCAATCAGCGTTGAGAATGTTGACACGTTCGACCAAATTTAGCAGGCCATCTAGTCAGCCTCAGGTAGCTCTGGAAACGACAGTCATCCAGACGCAGTTTCTGGAGGAGAAGGGGAAATCACCAAGTTGTGTTTACCTCCAGATGCTCTTTTGGACCCACAAACAACTACGCTGGCTACTCAGGCATTTCTACAACACGTACAACGCAGCGACAGTTGTCATTTCTGCCAGCAGTCCTCCTCTCCTCTCTTCCAGAGTGGAATGGGCAAATATCTTTTAGATGGTGTTTACTCATGTTGCTCACATGAGTACAACAAGTTGACGCAAAAGACAGCACGATCACACAAATGTGCAAGCGAGGAGGCGACAAAGCACTCTTATTAAATGTTGATGTCTTATGAATGGAATAAACAATGCACTTTGTAAATACTTTTGCTGAGATTTTGGTTTGGTTCTCTCATTGTGTGTGTGTTGGGAATAGATGTTCTCCCTCTTTGTTTTCTCTCTTTTCTTTTCTCATTATCACAGAGCTTTTTAAATTTAACTTAAAACCTTGATAGTGTTTGTAAACATGGTCTATTGTGAAAAAGAAAGAAAGCCTCCTTTTCATGATTACGCCTGTGTACATGATGCACTGTAATAAAACAAACTGGTTAGGATTGAGGATGTTCTTACAAACTTCACTAAACTAATTCTTTAGCTACGACTCACTGCAAAGCCAAGACGTTGTTGAGTTGAGTGAAAATTAGGAAAAACAACTGTCCAATATGACTCTACTTTATTTTACACATGACTCCTTTACACTGTAAAATCAGTATATTTGTCAACTTCACGTCAGATCTAATAAACTGTCTATTTCTCACATTCAGAACATAGAATGATGAGTTCAGTCCTTTAATGTCCAAATGATTGTTCACACAACACATCCAGTTTCCTTGCTTCAAAACATAGTAAATTTGTTAGCATATTTCCCAGCATACATTGTGCACTATTTTAGGTTAACTAAATAGATTTACAAAATACAGACTCAACCCCACACTTGGATATCAGTCATAGCTGATCGATCACAAAATAATGTTGCCATGTAAGACAACTGCACTTTTGCAACATCTGATTTTGGCGATTGAGGTTGGAAAACACAGGATATACCATCAATTCTTTCTTCCTCATAAAACATTTAATATGGAAATAAAAGCCACTTTAGTGTATCTTGCCTGTCTGAGCTCATCATCAGCTGTAATTATGAGCTGTTTGACAGAGTTTTCCTCTGTTCAGCAGTTTTAAATCCATAGAAGCTCTCTGGTGAAAGAGTAAAGTGAGAAGCTGTGACTATAGTTTTACCTCCGGCACCGCTGATGTCGCCATGCTCTCAGGAGAGAGCAGTTTTCTGCTTTGAGTGAGCAGTTTCCTGCTTTGATGAGATCCAGTGTTTGTTGTTTAGAAAGCGGAACTGCTCCTGAACAGAGGCTGTGAATACACGTTCCTCTCCAGAGGTAGGTGCTATCATGATTTTTACTCGGGCCATCTTTGCTCTATTGCAGAGTGTTGGGAGGAAATAACAAATCATTATTACACCGGTGTCCGCACAAATGGCAAAACTACACACAAGTAATGAGATGGAATGAGGATGTTTCGTCTGAGGGAAGGCCAACAGCCTGAGACTGAAAGCCCTGGTGTCAGCAGATCATCCTTCAGTCACAACTCCCACTATACAGTAATGTTCTCCTGTACTCAATATCTGTGAAAATTACTGAAAGTTGTTTGTTATTATGGCTATGGTTTGTTGTGGTTTACAAAGATACTCTTTGCAAAATATGAATTTTGAAGGTCCCGGCATAAAACAATGTGAACAATTCTGTTATAAATTGACTTTGTTCACATTTTCATATTTGAGTCCAAATAATCATTTTTACAATAACAATATCAGAATACATTAAACTGTCCACATTGCCTATGCAATTGCAGGTAAAAGTGTCAAGTAAGCCATACATATGTTAATGAACTCAGTATAGTGATTAACTTGTTAAATTCTAGTTAGAGGAGCGGTTGAGTTTTTAGCTCAACTAACGAAGAAGCAGATATTCCTGTGTTAGAGAGTCAGCTATATAACTAGGTCTTAGCCCATTCAGAGCCTTGTATGAAAGGAGGAGAACCTTAAGGTCAATTCTGTGTTTAGACATTTAGACTTTGATTTATATTTAGTATTAGATTTAGATTTATATTCATATTTAGATGTAATGTTGAGATTAATATTTAGATTTAATATTTAGATTTAGGGTTAACATTGATTTTTTTGTTCTCTCATGTAACGCCCTGAGGTCGTGAGATGTCCTGAGCATAGGTGTATGTACTTTAATCTGCCGTGTCTGTTTTGTGGATCTCTCTCCCTCTGCTGTGGTGCCTGTGTGTGATGTGTTTCAGGTGTGTTTCAATCAATCAATCAATCAATCAAATTTTATTTGTATAGCCCATATTCACAAATCACAATTTGTCTCATAGGGCTTTAACATGGTGTGACATCCTCTGCCCTTAACCCTCAACAAGAGTAAGGAAAACTACTTAAAACCCTTTTAACAGGGAAAAAAAAGAACGTAGAAACCTCAGAGAGAGCCACATGTGAGGGATCCCTCTCCCAGGACGGACAGAAGTGCAATGGATGTCAAGTGTAAAGGAGAACATCAAGATAAAGGTTTTAGCAGCATTGATTAGGTAAACATTTTGAAGTATAACTGAAGGTCAGTGAATTGGTGGATTAATGTCATTAATGGTCAAGTGTCTGAGGAGAAATACTATGTATCGAGCAGTCCTGCTGCAATCATAGTCCATGGTCAGCAGCCAGCAAGATCATGATCCACCATCAAGATCGGATGCCACTATAGTCCACAGTTATTGTCCACTGCCGCCATTAGGATCCACCATCAGCTGCCACCTCGGTCGTGGTCCACTACCAGTATCTGATGCCAACACGATAAAGGATCTGCCTTTGTTATCACGATCAGCCAGCACGATGCAGAGTCCGCCATACTGGATCCACCATTACGACCTCTGATACGTGATCCACAGATCCTAATCCATGATGTGGCCACAGCCGGGCCCCTGGGTCTGCGGACAATAAGGCAAAGGGACTCCGGGAAGAAGTCAAGTCAGTAACATGTATTGATGGGATATGAATTACTTTGATGTGATAAAGATTGAGAAGAGGAAGGAGAAGCTGGAAAGAGAAGCTCCGTGTGTCATGTGTCCCCCGCCTTCTAGACCTATACAGCATAACTAAGAGCAGGTCTAGGACAAGCCTGGACCAGCTCTAACTATAAGCGTTATCAAAAAGGAAGGTTTTAAGCCTACTCTTAAACGTACAGATGGTGTCTGCCTCCCGAACTGAAAGTGGGAGATGATTCCACAGGAGAGGAGCTTGATAGCTGAAAGCTCTGGCTCCTACTCTACTTTTAGAGACTTTAGGACGACAAGTAAGCCTGAATTCTGGGAGCGCAGTGCTCTAGTGGGTTGGTAAGGTACTAACAGCTCTTTAAGATATAATGGTGCCATATTGTTAAGGGCCTTGAAGGTGAGGAGGAGAATTTTAAATTCTATTCTAGATTTAACCGGAAGCCAGTGTAGCGAGCTAATACTGAGAAATGTGCTCTCTTTTCTTGGTTCTTGTCAGGACACGTGCTGCGGCATTTTGGACAAGCTGCAGAGTCTTTAACGACTTACTGCTGGAGCCTGATAATAAGGAATTACAATAATCCAGTCTGGATGTAACAAAGGCGTGGATTAGTTTTTCTGCATCCTTTTGAGAAAGGACATGTCTGATTTTGGAGATATTACGCAAGTGAAAAAAGGCTGTCCTAGAAATTTGTTTTAAGTGAGAATTAAAGGATAAATCAGGATCAAGATCACTCCCAAGTTCCTGACTGTTTCATTGGAAGCAAGGGCAATGTCGTCTAGCGCAGCTATATCGTTAGATAATGTATCTCTAAGGTGTTTAGGGCCAAGTATTAGAACCTCTGTTTTATCTGAGTTTAATAAGAGAAAATTGCGGGTCATCCAGGTTTTTATGTCCTTGAGACATGCTTGGAGTTTAGTTATTTGATTACTTTGTTCAGGTTTTATTGACAAGTATAACTGGGTGTCATCCGCATAGCAGTGGAAATTTACCGAGTGTGTCCTGATAATGTTTCCAAGTGGAAGCATATATAATGAGAATAAAATTGGGCCGAGCACAGAGCCTTGTGGAACACCATGGTTAACTTTGGTGCGCACAGATGACTCATCATTAATTTGCACGAATTGGGAGCGGTCTGAGAAATAGGATTTAAACCATTTTAGGGCGGTTCCTTTAATGCTAATTAACTGTTCTAGTCTCTGTAATAAAATATTATGGTCAATTGTGTCAAATGCTGCACTAAGATCTAACAGAACGAGGACAGACACAAACCCCTGATCTGAAGCTATTAGAAGATCATTAGTGACTTTTGCCAAGGCTGTCTCTGTGCTGTGATTGGCTCTAAACCCTGACTGAAAGTCTTCATATATATTATTTTCCTGGAGAAACTCACACAGCTGATTGGCTACAACTTTTCTAGGATTTTAGACAGGAAGGGGAGATTAGATATCGGACGATAATTGGCTAAAACCTCTGGGTCTAAGGTGGGTTTTTGAGGAGGGGTTTGATTACAGCTATTTTAAAAGACTGTGGTACATATCCTGATGATAATGACAGATTGATTGTGTTCAGTAATGAACTGTCAATTAGGGCAGAATTTCTTTAAGTCATTTTGTAGGAATGGGGTCTGAGATACAAGTTGTTGGTTTAGAAGATGAGATTATTTTGGTCAGCTGATCGAGGCTGATCAGAGAGAAGCTGTCTAAATAATTGGTAGGATTCTTGGCCGTTTCTGAGTTTTCTATTCTTGATGGGGTATTAGTGCCAATTGAGGGCAGGAGATGGTTGATTTGATTTCTAATGGTTATAATTTTATCATTAAAGAAATTCATAAAGATATTGCTATTTAGGATCGAGGAATACTGGGTTCGGTGGAGGTGTGACTCTCAGTCAGCCTGGCTACAGTGCTGAAGAGAAACCTGGGGTTGTTTTTATTCTCTTCTATTAGTTTTGAATAGTAGGCAGCTCTTGCTTTGTGGAGGGCCTTCTTATATGCTTTAACACTGCTCTTCCAGTCTAGGAGATATTCAACACGGTTGCTGGAGCGCCACTTCCTTTCTAGTTTTCTTGATACTTGTTTTAACTCATGTGTCTTGGAATTATACCACGGAGCTAATTTACTATGTTTTATATGTTTCTTTTTTAGAGGCGCTATTGAGTCTAATGTTAGTCGTAATGACTTTACAGAGCTATCGACGAGATGGTCAATCTCAGTGGAGCTAGGGTTTTTAATGAATTTGTTGTTTATATCGACGGATAGTACGGGTTTAAATGTAATCGGAATTATTTCCTTAAATTTAGCTACAGCACTATCAGGTAAACATCTTGAAAATGAGTTCATTATTAGTGGCATATATTCTGATAGTGAAAAATCGAAGGTTATTAAATTATGGTCTGATAGAATTGGATTGCGCGGAAGTACTGTTAGATTTTCAATTTTGACACCGTATGATAATATAAGGTCAAGTGTGTGGTTACAACAATGAGTAGGTTGGTGTACACACTGACTGAAACCAATTGAGTCTAATTGCGAAATAAATGCTACGCTAAGGCTATCTTTATTATTGTCAACATGAATATTAAAGTCACCAACAATAATAATTTTATCGGTCTTTAGGACTAGGTTTGATAAAAACTCAGGGAATTCTGTTAAAAATTCAGTATAAGCCCCAGGGGCACGGTAAACTACAGCAAATATGATTGGCTGTTGGTGTTTCTTGATTGACGTGGAAGACTAAGAACAAGACATTCAAATGAGTTGTAGCTTAGTTTAGGTTTAGGATTAATTAATAGACTGGAGTTAAAAATAGCAGCAACTCCACCTCCTCGACCAAATTCTCTGGGAACGTGTGTATTTACATGACTGGGGGGAGTAGATTCATTTAGACTGACATATTCATCAGGATGCAGCCACGTCTCAGTGAGGGACAATAAATCTATTTTATGATCTGAGACTAGTTCATTAACTAAAATAGCCTTTGATGACAATGATCTTATGTTTAACAGACCACATTTAAAAGTCTTTATTTCCTGAGTTGTTGCAGAGGTTGTGTTAATTTGTATTAGATTTTTGTGTGGAATTCTCCCTCTGTTATTGTTTGATTTAAATAATGTAACGGGACGGTGGACAGACACAATCTCTATGGGTTTGTGGTTGTGTGACTGATCCAGAGGGAGCGCAGAGACGTGTTTAGCACTGCAGCTCTGCGTCCTGGTCCCAACTCTGGGTTGTCATTTAATAGACTGGGTAATATTCCTAGATAAGAGAGATGCTCCATCCCAAGTGGGATGAACGCCGTCTCTCCTAACAAGACCAGGTTTCCTCCAAAAAGTTTGCCAATTATCTACAAAGCCCACACCGTTTACAGGACACCACCTCGACAGCCAGCGGTTAAAAGACAACATGCGGCTAAACATGTCATCACCTGTTGTGTTAGGGAGAGGGCCAGAGAAAATTACTGTGTCCGACATCGTTTTTGCGAAAGCACACACCGACTCCACATTAACTTTAGTGACCTCCGACATACGAAGCCGGGAGTCGTTGCTGCCGACGTGAATTACGATCTTACTGTATTTACGTTTAGTTTTAGCCAGCAGCTTCAGTTTGGATTCGATGTCGCCGGCTCTGGCCCCTGGAATACAATTGACTATGGTCGCTGGTGTCGCTAACCTCACGTTTCTCAGAACCGAGTCACCAATGACCAGAGTTTGCTTCTCAACGGGTGCGTCGCTGAGTGGAGAAAATCTATTTGAAATGTGAGCTGGTGGGTCTTTAATCGTGGGCTTTTTAAGGGTAGCACTATGCCCCCTCCGGACAGTCACCCAGCCGCCCTGGGCTCCCGGCTGCACGGGACAAGTCGAGGGACTGCTAGCGGAAGCTAAGCTAAGTGGCTCCGCGGCGGCTAGCGGGGGCTGGCTAACTACAGCTAACGGAGGTTCTAAGCAGCGGAGCCGAGCTTCTAAGTCGCTAAGCCTCGCCTCCATCGCTACCAATACACTACATTTATTACATGTACCACTACTGTTAAAGGAGGCAGAGGAGTAAGTAAACATGAGACACTCGGAGCAAGAGAGAGCAGGGGAGCGAGAGGGAGAGAGAGATGCCATCGCTTCTATATTAGACTACGAGGGTGAGCTCAAACAGAAGAATCCGGTGACACGCTGATGTAAGTACACAGAATCACTAAGCACCAAAGAGTAGGAGTTGGTATGTGTTGATGTTTAACTATAGACTTAGCCGTAGTGATATAGAGAAATATCTGTGTTAGCAGAGGAGCTAGTTCAGAGACAGCGACCACCACCAGCGGCAGGAAAACAGGAAATGACGCGACTCGCTTACCGTAGTACGTAGAATAGACCGCCCAAATCACACAGGGGGGTGCACCTGGATTGTTTGGCTCAATGACTGACTGAGTGGATGATTGACTGTAGTGTAAGTGTGTAGGTTTGTATCCAGGCAGCTTGTTTTCCTGTTTTTTGATTAAGAGTTAGGTCAATAACTTTTCCTTTGGTTTCTTTAATTTGACTAGGTAAGTTTAGGCTGATCGCCTTAAGGTTGTTGTTGTTTGTTGTTTTACTGTTGGTCCACCCTGAAGCAAAAAGAGTTTTAATAAACCTTTAAACGGGCTGTAATAATTTGTTGCTGGTGGTTCTTGGGAGCTGGAAGAGGGGAGACTCATTCATCATGTTGTGACTGGGTTTTCTCCAGGGTTGGGTTGTAACACTCATCTTGGTAAGTCAGCACATAGATTTATAATAGTGCCTTGGAATGACAGCAGTGCAAATACCAAACAAAAAAACCTTTGTGTATTATGTATTGTGAGTTGTGCAACAGCCCTAACTAAAGAGGCTGTACGTGTATTTGGCTAACTCCTACCAGATTTAGGAGGGTTTAGGTCTGGGAAATTTAGGGATCCAAAATGGAGCGACGCGGCGAGCTAGTTCTGTTTCAATCGTGTGACACTCATCATGTGACACACTTCATGTGACATACATCATGTGACATACTTCACTCGCCACTACCATCTACAGTACTCATCCACCTCATTAGGCGGTCTATTAAGCAGAGGGAATTCCCATCCCTCTCTCTGCTTCCTAACTACTACGCAGTATCACAGACAATTGTCTCAGCGTTTCAGCATACTTACTTATGAGATTGTTATCCTACCTCCTGGTTCTGTCGATCGCCATGTCTCTTGCCATCTCTGATTCTGAGAATGAGGCTCAGTCCTCAGAGGAAGACGTCGGACTCATCCCTGAAACCCAGGGTCCCTCCGTCGAGGTTCAATCCGAGAACGATTCTGACACCCAACGTCAGCGTCGAAGCTCCCGCGTCACCCGCAAACGTCTCGCCGGGTGGCCCATTCACCGCATTTTGGAAGAATTGTATGTTCGTAAGATTTCAGTTCCAGCTGGCCTCAACCACGAGGAACTCTTCGATTACCTTTTGACTCAAGATAATCCGACTGATGACGCACACCGCAGCTCAAACGCCGACAATCCAGTCAGCGCTCCTCCAAAAGGTAAAGGCAAAGCTCCAGCAAAGAAGCGCGGTGCTCCACCATCCTCTCTTTAAACCGCCGACAATATACCATCAAAAAAGCAGAAGACACCAGAACACGGTCCATCCGCCGAAGCATCCATCCTGTCCACTCTACGAGAAATTAAATCGTCTCTAAAGTTATAAATACAAGAATTCAAACTTTAGAAGTAAACGTCGCCTTCCCCATGGGCAATGCAAATAATCCCGGACCATCCTCGGCTACTTCCTGGCCGCGCAAGCGTGCATACTTCCGACTGACGTCACACCTCAAAGGACATTAGGAACTGCAGTTCCAGCCCCAACCGTGGGCACCAGGTTCTTCCCTCCAGCAGCAGCAATTTCTGATTCCTCAGGAACCACATTCTAACAGGCCATGATGTTAATCTTGTGAAGATAATATTATCTGGTTGGAAACTGCTGATAAGAGATATGTGGATTTGGGAGTTTTCCGTTGTTTTAAAAGACAGCGACCCCAGACTGTCAAAAACACTACCTTGGCTGAATTTAACGTTGCCTTCGGTGTCTTCAGAGACACTATATGTGAGGTTTATCCACTACGCAGAGAGGAACTTGATACCTATCTAGCCATTATTTCAGACCTCGCACTCTCATACGGTGGATCACTGTTCTATGAATACCATAAATCCTTCTCCGCGAAAGCTGCCATGTACATTCAGAAATTTAATCAGCAATTAAATTGGTCTGTAGTCGATCTGGCCCTAATCAGCCGTCATTTTACCGCCAGAAAATCCTAGCCTGCTCCATCTGCGGTTCTCCTCCCACACCACCTCACCCTGTCCAAGAACTGCGATACAAGAATTGTCTTCCTCAAGATCTCAGCCTCAGGCCAAACATCCAGCGTCCACTTCATTTATCCATCCTTCACAGCGACAGGTACAATTCTCAGGCTTAAATTTAGCAACTTGCAATAACTTCAATGAGAATGTTTGTACATATCCAAACTGTAAATTCATGCATATATGTAGTCGGTGTGCAGACAGTCACCCACGTTCTGTGTGTCCCAGGAGGCTCCGTCCTGCAAAATCGGGGAAATAAAAATGAAGCATCCATCAACTCCTGTGAACGTCCCTGCTCTCTCTAAGGCTCTGTCAAAACACCCGAGTAGAGGATTTGTTAATTACCTAATCACCGGCTTGGTCCAAGGATTTTTAGCAGGTTTATGCTGGCTCCCCAAAGTGACCCATGTCTGTAAAAACTTGCAATCTGCATGCAAAGAGCCAGAAGTGGTAGAAGAACTCCTATTAAAAGAGATTAAAAAGGATATATGATAGGTCCACTGTCAAAACTCCCCTTTCCCATCTTCAGAGTAAGCCCCATAGGGGTCGCCACCAGGAAATATCTCATCATCGACCTCTCAGCTCCTCACAATTCTACAATTCCCAGTATAAACAGCCTAATTCCCAAAGAACCCTTTTCTTTATTCTACGCTTCCATCAACAACGCAATACAGATGATTAAGTTAGCAGGTGCATGGCTAGGAAAGGCCGACATTACCGATGCCTTCAAAGTCCTTCCACTTCACCCCTCTCAATGGAACCTTTTTTGTATTAAATGGAATTCAAAGTTTTATTATTCCGTCAAATTGACATTCGGTTGCCGCAGTAGCCCCTCCATTTTTAACACTCTCTCAGAAGCACTATGCTGGATTCTTTACAACTCGTACAAACTCCCGTTCGTCCTACATCTTTTGGACGATTTCCTAGTCATAGACTTTCCCTCATCACCACCAGCTCGCAACATCTCTGCAATTAGGAACCTTTTCAGCGAGTTAGGTGTTCCTCTCTCAGAAGAGAAAACAATAGGCCCGTCCACCCGCCTGGATTTTCTCGGTATAACCCTTGACAGCTTACTCATGCAAGCATCTCTGCCACAAGACAAATTGTCTCGCATCAGAGCAGCTATTAAAATCCGGTCGACTAATGCCATTATCACTAAAAGAGATCTTTTATCTCTGTTAGGCCACCTCAATTTCGCGATGCGCATAATTCCACATGGTCGCTCGTTCATATCCCGCTTAATAGAATTGGCTTATTCCGTCCAAAATCGAAATGATCCAGTGGTTCTAGATGAAGGTTGTCAAGCAGATCTGCGCTTCTGGTCCTTGTTATGCTAAGAATGGAATGGTATTTCATTCTTTTATAATGACTTCGTGGAATCTTCAGATTCCATCCAGTTCTTTACCGATGCCGCCCTTCTGTTGGTTTTGGGGGATTTTATAATAATGAATGGTTCGCAGATGTCTGGCCAACTGAAATCCATCGCCTCAATGACGAATCCAAATCCACAGCCCTTTATGAGCTCTACTCCATCGTCGTGGCTTGCACTCTGTGGGGAAAAAGTTGGGCTACGAAACAAATTACCGTGTTCTGTGACAATGCAGCAACGGTAGAAATCATCAATAACGGCCGCTCAAAAACATCGATAATAAATAATCTCATGCGACGTTTAACCTGGTTGAGCGTTCTCAATAACTTCATTCTTCGAGCTAGCTATATTCCTGGGCACCAAAATCGTGTAGCTGACGCTCTTTCTCGTTTCAAATTTCAGGAATTCAAAGCAATTTGTCCCCAGGCCAAGCCCTCCAGCATTCCATGCCCTCCGTTCAATCAGATGATCATCATTTGAACACGTCCAAGCCCCTGCAGGATCTGCTGCACACTGCCTCGAAATACATGAGACTCGGTTTAGCCAAAAGCACTATTAAAACATATGACTCAGCTTGGTTTTTCTACTCTTCCTTTTGCGCCAGCCTCCTCATCAGTCCTCTACCAACAAAAATTTCGGTAGTTTGTGCTTTCATCGTGTACTCATTTGAATCCCGCAATCTGAAAGCACAAAGTATTAAAGCTATGCTAGCAGGCATTCAGTTTCAAATGAGATGTCAAGATCCAGCCTCCCAAAGTCTCCTCACGAATCCCTCCATCCAGCTGATCCTCAATGGCCTTAAAAAGGCACGTCCTCCAGGCAAAGACCAAAGACTTCCCCTCACTATTGCACTGGTGCACAAATTGGTATTAAGGTTAAGACAGGGTTGTTTTTCACCGTACTTCGATTCGATGCTGGAAACTGTCCTATTGATGGCTTTCTTTGGGTTTCTAAGGTGTGGTGAATACACTACAAGGTCTCTTGCCTTTGATCCCCAGCATGACCTCACTCTTTCTGATGTAACACTAGAAGAGCACATGTACTCAGTGTATTTAAAACACTCCAAAACGGATAGATTTAGTCAAGGCACTCTAATTTACATTGCAACATACACTTCTCTTCCATGACAAAATTTCTGCATCACCTTCCAAACCCATCGATTGGCACCTCTCTTCACCATCGATGGCCGCAAACCCATGAGAGATCCTGGTTTTCTACTATGCTTCATGATCTGGTCGGAGCTGTGGCCTACCACCCGAACATTACTCTCCTCACTCATTAAGAATTGGTGCAGCGACGACTGCAGCTCTACATCTGCCTGCCGCCACTCTTAAATCCCTGGGCCGCTGGTCATCCTCTGCATACCAACGCTACGTCAGGTTCCATAAGGAGGACATTCTGCATGCCCAAAAGATCATGAGTTCCTGCCCCTTGAGCCTGAATAAAGTGTATATCTGTTCCGATGTAAAATTCTATTCATTGCAAATCTGGTGGTTGCTGGGATTAGAGCATTCGATCCGCTGGTTATTCACTGTGACATGCTTCCGAGGATCCACATTCACATGGTAGTACATTCCTCTAACCTTATGCAGTGTCACTAAGTAGTATATTCTCCCGCGAGCCAATGCGCCAACGGAGAATAGCCACGCCGCGGCGGCGATGGCGCACATATCAGTCTCACTAGGTAGAATATTCTCCTGCCGGCCAATGCGCCTACGGAGAATGGCCACACCGCGGCGGTGAATGGCGCACATAACAGTTTTCACTAGGTAGTATATTCTCCCGCAGGCCAATGCGCCTACGGAGAATGGCCACACCGCGGCGGTGAATGGCGCACATAACAGTTTTCACTAGGTAGTATATTCTCCTGCCGGCCAATGCGCCTACGGAGAATGGCCACACCGCGGCGGTGAATGGCGCACATAACAGTTTTCACTAGGTAGTATATTCTCCCGCAGGCCAATGCGCCTACGGAGAATGGCCAACCCGGCGGTGAATGGCGCACATAACAATTTTCACTAGGTAGTATATTCTCCCGCAGGCCAATGCGCCAACGGAGAATGGCCACACCGCGGCGGTGAATGGCGCACATATCAGTCTCACTAGGTAGAATATTCTCCCGTGAGCCAATGCGCCAATGGAGAATGGCCACCTGTGCGGCGAATAGCACACACATAGCAGATACCGATCCAACCATCAGGCTCCGAATTTGCGCAGTTTTGGGGGTTACAGTATTAGCTCATCACTCCCATCATTCCTGTGTATCATATGGGGAGTGATTAAGACGCCAAACACTAAACCTGTTCTACTGTTGAATAAACATTCAAACGTGAGTTGTCTGACTGAAATGGAGCGACGCCGGCGAGCTAGTTCTGGCAGGCAACTCAAGCTGCGCTGTTTCAATCGTGTGACACTCATCATGTGACATACACCATGTGACACACTTCATGTGACATACATCATGTGACATACTTCACTCGCCACTACCATCTAGGGTACTCATCCACCTCATTAGGCGGTCTATTTAAGCAGAGGAATTCCCATCCCTCTCTCTGCTTCCTAACTACTACGCAGTATCACAGACAATTGTCTCAGCCCCTCCACCACCCCAGAATCCACCTGTACGCTCCGACGGGGGTTACAGTATTAGCTCATCACTCCCATCATTCCTGTGTATCATATGGGGGAGTGATTAAGTCGAAGCCTAGACGCCAAACACTAAACCTGTTCTACTGTTGAATAAACATTCAAACGTGAGTTGTCTGACTGAACTGTTAAAAATACAAGATTTGCATTTTTATATCAAAATGGGAATCTTGCAATTTTAACTAGTGCACCTATAAAATGCATGTCAGGTAAAATCTAGTCCATTCCAAACAGGCAAGTTTGTTAGAACAAGCAGCAGACCTAATAACAGGCTTTACAAACTGATGCTCATCATTCATAGTAGACACAGGGAGTTATGAAGAATACACACGCGTGGCCAGTGTCGTGTTCTTTTATCCCGAGATATGAGAAGAGCTGGTCTCGGTTTGGTTCAACAAGTATTTATTCAGAAGCAATGAAAAGGTACAGCATAGCTATGTGCACATATACACAATACACAGCCTCGGCTTTCTAGTAGCACGGGGTAGTCAAGAGTCGCCCTGAACGGACGGCGGGTACAGTACTTATAATAGTAGGTATAACTTCATTGGTCAATAACGAGGGGAGTCACCATGGTTCAGACCTTGGCTCTCCCTTGCTGGTGCGCAGGCATGGTCCCATCCTCTTGGCCCTGGAGTCTGCGAATGATGAGGAGCCGCTCCCAGGTTCGCCCTCCTGTGACAGTAGCTGGGAAAATCTTCACATTCTGACAGTGTTTGGTTTCATGTTTTACAGACAGGCCTTCAGCTGAAGCCTTGTGGGTCTTCAGTATTTTTGCAGATATGGTGTTGTTATTCATTGGAGTGAGAAACCTTGTTCCTGTGTTATCGGCTGTATGTTCTGTGTGCGTAAGCATGCGCATTTTTAGACAAAACAACGCCTTTCCTATCTGTCCTTCAGAACGTAGTGGCAGCGGCTTGAATTCTTTCTCAGGGTAGGTCACAGTTTCTTATGAAAACAGTGCATTCATGTATGTGTGATGTTTGAATAAAGCTAATGGAGTTTAGGCTGTAATATAGTAAGTTAGGTATGAGAACAAGTTAAAGTACAGTGTATTGTATGCCACAGATGTACAGTCTCCACAACAGGCATTATCAGACAGGTGCGAGACTGAACTGCGATGTGACACACACACACACACACCAACCAACTTCAAGATTAAAACCAGCCAGCAACGGCTACTAACAGTCACTATGTGAAGGCCACACATTCTCCCACATATTCAGCCCAAACTGCCCTGCCCCCACCCCTGTCTAACATACTGCATTTGTTTAGAGTTCAGTTTCATTGCCATCTTCACAGACACACACACATTAATTCTTTCTGTTAAGGTACAAACATGGTGCGCGTAAAATCGATTCTTTTTGGGGCTATAGTGTCTAATTATATTATTAAAATCCTAACACCAGCTCCACGCAAAGAGCTTTCTTGATGCTGATGATCATTACAAAGCGCACACACCAAACACGTGTCATATGAAAACATCCCTCACAAGTTGGTGAACGTGCTTTTATTGTATGGGTTAAGCTTCATGTGTCCTCTGTTAAGACTAAAATCTATGTTTTCCTTTGAATATTGTTAAGACTAAAATCTATGTTTTCCTTTGAATATTTATTAAGACTAAAATCTATGTTTTCCTTTGAATATTGTTAAGACTAAAATCTATGTTTTCCTTTGAATATTTGTTAAGACTAAAATCTATGTTTTCCTTTGAATATGTGTCTGTGAAGATGGCAATGAAACTGAACTCTAAACAAATGCAGTATGTTAGACAGGGGTGGGGGCAGCCTCGTGAATGAAGCGTCTGTCTCCGCAGACATGAAACTACCGCCTCGTGTCTTGCTGAAGTCGACACAACACTGTTTCCCTGGAGGAGAGGATGAGTGCGTTGAAAAGTAAAGCCGCGGGCCCAGTGTGGACGAGTCGAGGCGGAGAAGAGGGGCGCACAATCCCAACATTATGGTAAGAGCTAAACTACAGAGAGAAGCCATTGCTAACTGCTAAGTAACTCTTAGATCTGAATAGCGTGTTAACAACTGTGGGATTAGCAAGAAAGTTGCTAAAAGAAGAAGAGAGCATCAAGTGCTTGAGCAGAACTAGTGCATGTTTAAATATGTACGAACTGCTTAAACTTAAGAGTTTGTTCTCGTTAAGTTTTTCATCATAAACGTAACTTTTTGTCCGGTTGTATTTTATAGGAAACAGCCCGTCTCTTCACACCTCTGAGGCAAATGGCCGGCGCCACGAACCGGAGCGAGGGTAAGATTAAAGAAGAGACGTGCTGTGCTGTATAAAATACATTGTATACGTTACTTTATCTGATCCACTTCATCATTGTGTTTTCACAGCCTGAGCCCCCACAACGAGGCAGTCACTGCACATTAGGCCGAGACTTAGTCCGGATTTTCAGTGTGGAAAATGACGCCATTGTATGTAAGTAACTGTTTAGTAAAAGTGTTTTTACTGTGGATCTTCCAACGGTGATGTAGAATCTGAATCAGAATCAGAATCAGAAGTATTTATTGCCAAGTAGGTTTACACCTACCTGGAATTTGCCTTGGTATATAGGTGCATACAAGGAACATAAAACATAAAAACACAATAAGTACTACACACATGAAAAAAAAACAAATATAAAATAAAAGATATATATATAAAAAAAAAATATATATATATATATAAAATAAAGTAAATGCAAAATGCAAAACAGGAGTGCAATGAGAATGTGCAATGTGCAGTTTAATGTGTGTTAATGTAACACAGACTTGAGGTGGGGGCGGGTTAAGGGTCCAAGTCAGGTGGGGTCCCGGCCTTGTTGATAAGACCAACTGCAGCCGGGAAGAAGCTGGTCTTGTGGCGTGAGGTTTTGGTCCTGATGGACCGCAGCCTCCTGCCGGAGGAAGTACCTCAAAGAGTTTGTGACCCAGGTGGGAAGGATCGGCCACAATCTTACCTGCCCGCCTCAGGGTCCTAGAGGCAAACAGGTCCTGTAGAGATGGCAGATTGCAGCCAATCACCTTCTCAGCAGAACGGATGATACGCTGCAGTCTGCCTTTGTCATTGGCAGTGGCAGCAGCGTACCAGATGGTGATGGAGGAGGTGAGGATGGACTCGATGATGCAGGTGTAGAAGTGCACCATCATTGTCTTTGGCAGGTTGAACTTCTTCAGCTGCCGCAGAAGTACATCCTCTGTTGAGCTCTTTTGGTGAGGAGCTGATGTTCAGCTCCCACTTGAGGTCCTGGGAGATGATGGTGCCCAGGAAGCGGAAGGACTCCGCGTGTCGACTGGGGAGTCTCAGGGTGATGGGGGTGGGTGGGGCTGGGTTCCTTCTAAAGTCTACAACCATCTCCACTGTTTTCAGAGCATTTAGCTCCAGGTTGTTCTGACCACACCAGGTCACCAGATGGTCAATCTCCCACCTGTAGGCGGACTCGTCCCCAGCAGAGATGAGCCCAATGAGGGTGGTGTCGTCCGCGAACTTAAGGAGTTTGACGGACTGATGACTGGAGGTGCAGCTGTTGGTATACAGGAGAAGAGTAGAGGGAAAGAACACAGCCTTGAGGGAACCGGTGCTTATGGTCCTGGAATCAGAGACATGCTTCCCCAGCCTCACGTGTTGCCTCCTGTCAGACAGGAAGTCTGTGATCCACCTGCAGGTGGAGTCAGGCACACTCAGCTGGGAGAGCTTGTCCTGTAGCAGAGCCGGAATGATGGTGTTGAAGGCAGAGCTGAAGTCCACAAACAGGATCCTGGCGTAGGTTCCTGAGGAGTCCAGGTGCTGGAGGATGAAGTGAAGGGCCATGTTTACTGCATCGTCTACAGACCTGTTGGCTCTGTAGGCAAACTGCAGGGGGTCCAGGAGAGGGTCAGTGATGGCTTTGAGGTGGAGCAGCACAAGGCGCTCAAATGCCTTCATCACCACAGAGGTCAGGGCGACGGGTCTGTAGTCATTGAGTCCAGTGATCTTAGTTTTTTTGGGGACAGGGATGATGGTGGAGGTCTTGAAGCAGGCTGGTACGTGGCATGTCTCCAGTGAGGTGTTAAAAATGGCTGTGAACACCGGAGACAGCTGATCAGCACAGTGCTTCAGGATTGATGGAGAGACAGAGTCTGGCCCGGCTGCTTTGCGGGGGTTCTGTCTCCTGAAGAGTCTGTTGACGTCCCTCTCCAGGATGGAGAGAGTCGTCACTGTGGAAGGGAGGAGGGAGGGGGCTCTGAGGTGGGCAGTTGTGGAAAGGCACAGGCCTTTGCTATGGTGGGGGAGGTGTAGTTGATGGGCTGGAGGATGGTGTTACGGGGATGGTGTTCAAGCAACAGTAAAACTCATTCAAGTCGTTGGCCAGGCGTGGGTTGTTAGTGGAGTGGGGGTTCTAGGCTTACAATTTGTAATCTGCCTAAGCCCTTTCCAGACAGAGGCAGAGTCATTGGCTGAGAACTGGTGTTGGAGTTTCTCAGAGTACAGACGTTTAGCTTCTCTCACCTCCTTGCTAAACCTGTATTTCGACTCTATAAACCTGTCTCTGTCCCCACTCCTGAACGCTTCTTCCTTCTCCAACCTTAACTTTTTGAGTTTGGCTGTGAACCAGGGTTTGTCATTGTTGTAACACACCCTGGTGCGTGATGGAACACAGCTGTCCTCGCAGAAGCTGATATAAGAAGTCACAGCCTCTGTGTACTCGTCCAGACTGTTTGTAGCAGTCCTGAAAACCTCCCAATCTGTACAGTCCAAGCACGCCTGAAGATCCTCCACAGCTTCACTGGTCCACTGCTTTGAAGTCCTCACAACAGGTTTGCAGAGTTTTAGTTTCTGCCTGTATGCAGGAATCAAATGGACCATGACGTGGTCCAGAGTCCCAGTGCAGCCCGGGGGCGGCGTGATAGGCACTGCTTACTGTGGTGTAACAGTGATCCAGAATGTTCTCCTCTCTGGTCGGACATTTAATAAATTGTTTATATTTGGGGAGTTCGCGGGTGAGATTTCCTTTGTTAAAGTCGCCGAGGACAATAACTAAGGAGTCCGGTTAGTACTGTTCCACACACAGTATCTGGTCGGCGAGCATGCGTTGTGCCTCTTGCACGTTGGCTTGCGGTGGAATGTAAACACCGACCAGAATGAATGAAACAAACTCACGGGGGAGTAGTAGAAGGGTTTGCATTTGATAAAAAATATTCCAGATCAGGAGAACAGTGCTGTTGAATCACTGTCACATCATTGCACCAGCCGCAGTTAGTGTAGAAGCAGATTCCTCCACCTTTCGTCTTGCCGGAGAGTTCCGTGTGGCGGTCCGCTCTGAAAAGTTGGAAGCCAGCCAACTGCAGCGCAGAGTCCGTATCGAATCACACAGCCACGCTCCGTGAAGCACAGAACGGAAGATGAGGAGAAGTCTCTGTTCTTACCAACTAATAGCTGGATTTCGTCCAGCTTGTTGCACAGTGAGCGCACGTTGGAGAGGAATATACCTGGTAGCGGTGTCCGAAGTCCCGCCGGCGGAGACGCATAATCGACAGCACGTTACCTCTCCTTCGCTTCACTGTATGTACTAAGGTGAGGGCGCCTTTACCAGAATATCCAAAATTTCAACAGATGAGGCAATGAAAGTCGGAAATATATTCTCAGGAGTTGTGACCCTGATGTTCATGAGCATTTCTCTGGTGAAAGAGCTCCCGGTTTTAGGCAAAAACCGAGGCAGGACTATTTCCGTTTATTAATAATATACTCATGTTACTCATGTTGTTTTCCAGCTGCCTGTACTATGCCGTACTAAGACGTTCTATGAGCCAGTATGAAGGAACTTCCTGTACATCCAACCGGACCTTGCAGCTCTTGCAGCAGAATTGAGAAGTCCAGGAGTCGACAGAGAAGAAAGAGGGTAAGATTAAATTCATTAGATTCATAATTTTTCAGTTACATGTATAGGTGTATGTTGTCATTGAACTGTGCTAATTGTACTGATTGTGTTTACAGCTGATTGAAGCGGGACAGATGACATGGATCCATCCTTCCACAGCCAGGAGCTCACCGACCTGTGTGCCACACTTCAAATAAGACTAGAAGCTACACTGAATCTCACAGCTACACATCATAGACGTCTACACACTGGGGCAGATTCGGACAGAGTCCCACAAAGAACTTATGACCCAGAGGCGGCAAAGAGACATGTCAAGCTTCACCTGATTAGTTTTATCACTGGCTAGGCCAGTTGTGTTTTTGCAATATTTGTGCTGTTTGTAAAAAAAGCTTTGACTCAACATCAATCAATCAAATTGTATTTGTATAGCCCATATTCACAAATCACAATTTGTCTCATAGAGCTTTAACACATACAAAACCACTTTTCCCAAACACGTTACTGTTGCATAGCCAGCAGGAGATCCTACACCTGTGACGTGATTTTGGTGAGAATATACAGTATTACAGTGAAGTTATTGAATATTTTTCATAATAAATATTTCCCAAAATTATGCTAAATCACTTTTCCCAAACTTAGTACTGTATAATAGCCAGCAGGACTGCCTGGACCTGTGACGTGATTTTGGTGAGAATATATAGTATTACAGTGAAGTTATTGAATAATATATCCCAAACTTATGCAAAATATATTTTTCGAAATTAAATACTGTAGCATAGCCAGCAGGAGACCCTGGACCTGTGACATGATTTTGGTGAGAATATACAGTATTACAGTGAAGTTATTGAATATTTGTGTAATATCTCTTTTCGGTGTTGCACTTTGTAGACGGTCCCTGCGCACTCGTCTCACAGCAGGCTGTACATAGACACCAATGTCCTGTGAGGATGACTCATACTGACGATAACTGTCCTGTAGCCCGTTGTCCACCTTACTACGGTGGGAATTATGCAGCGTTTGTGCTTTAACATCGTTTCGCTTTTGACTTATTGATCCGGGAAGTCCGAATCTGTGAATATCTTTCCAACTTTACTGAACTCGCTGCGCCATCATGAAAAACTGCGAATCGGTGAATATGTTTCCAACTTCCCGAAGTCTTACTGATCCTGGAAGTAACACCTTCCCTTTGCTGTGAAGTGAAAACTAACTGCCTATAGACGGAACCTGCAGAAGGTCTTATCGTATTAACGACGGTAAGCAGACTGAATTTCTATATAACCTCTGAATGTTGTATAATAAAGAGCAGGAGTGAACCAGTAGATTGTTAAGATGTCGCAGATAAATCGGCCCCATATGTTTTCTGGAACTGAAACAGTGCAACAGATAGTGTGTTGTCTTCTATGACGTGTCCCTTAAACATCTCATTACATTACATTTCATTTAACTGACGCTTTTAATCCAAAGCGACTTCCAATAAGTGCTTTCAACCTTGAGGGTTCAAACCCTGAACGTCTCATGTTTCTGTGGTGAAAACTGTTTTATTAAAGACAAGAGAGCTGCAGGTTTCAACAGCCACCTGAGAATTAGAGATCAGCTATCTGTTTGCTGTGTACTGGTGTTATCATGGAAGTTTCAATGTCAGACAACTGCTGTGAACATGGTCTGTGTTTGAGTTGTGTTCAACTTTCACTTTCAGATATCGATGAAGAAGGGTGGAGTCTGAATATACGTGAACACACCCCCACCTCTGAACAAGTCAGAAGTTTGGTGAAAACTCTTGGTAAAATCACTCGTCCACTTCCTGCACTCATCATGTGATCAGTTATCATGTCAGAAAAACAACAACATCTGCTCACATATCAAACCAACTCTTAGCTGTGTGAGCGTGGTGTGTTACAGTATCTTGTAACAGCCAACAACACATGTAGGTTACACCCTTATATCAAATCCACTGGATCTCACTGAACCGTGGAAACGTCTGCGAACTTTGAAAGGGAACAGAAATAAGCATGAACTTAGAACTGTGAGCAGAGCAATGGGCTGTAAAAGCTGAGCTGACTCCAGTGCTAGGTTTACTGATTAATGTTATCTGCCTGTGAAGACACTGAGTCATCCAGATCATGGTATATCCAAGTGCTAGAAAACAGGTCAACTGGACTTGGTTAAGTTTCCTCCAGGTTACCTGAGAGGCTGGACCCACCTTGCTGTTGGTTTCACTGGGAGTTGTTGACAGTCGTTGAGAGTTGTTGACACACCTGCCCCCTGTGGGTCATGTGTCCTAATGTGTGAATTGCAGTGAAACTTCCTGGGGATGGAAGTCAGGACTCTGTTGTATGTGGCTGAAAGGTTGTGTCTTAACCCTCCTCCTCTCTTCAGAGATGTTTTTCCTAGTTTGACGTAGATGGCTTCCTTCACTCCTCTTTCAAAACATCTGTCTTTCCTGGCCAAAATGTGGACTTTGTTGTCTTCAAATGAACGTCCATTGTCCTTTAGATGTAGGCAGACTGCTGAGTCCTGACCTGAGTCACCAGCTCTCCTGTGCTCTGCCATGCGTTAATGAAGAGGTTGTTTAGTTTCCCCAATGTACAGGTCTGATCTCAGTGATGGTGACTTCAGCTCAAGGAAACTGCCAACCTGCCGTTCAACATGAATTTGAGAAGTAAACATTTGGAGGCTGCATCTTTGTTGGTAAAGTTGCGTCACACTGCTCCTCGTCACCTACAGTTCTGCTCCTCTTTCCTCTCTCTGTCACTTATTAGCTGTTTTGTAGACATGTCCTGTGGAGGATCTCCGGAGAATTGGGGACCTGAATTTCTCTGCAGTTTTCCTTTCATACATGCACAACGCAGCAGGAGATTCTCCGCTCAGACAAGTTCACAACAATTACAAATTCTCTGAGGGAGTCAAGTGAGGGGGGGTGCAGCAGGCAGAGGCAGGATGTGACGTATTAATCCCTCTGTGGAGATCACATGATTTTGTTTACAGCACATTCGCACTGCTGTCGGCTCTTATCACAACAAACACTTATGACATCTTTGTCGGTGACAGAACTTTTTCACCCAGAGATATTTGTTTTTCTTTTTGTTTTATTCATTTTTCCAACTGCATAATTGATTGATGAAAGAATAAATATTTGGTCGTTTTAGTGTCCAGTCGTCTCCTCTCCTCTCGTCTCGTCTCGTCTCCTCTCGTCTCCTCTCCTCTCCTCTCCTCTCCTCTCCTCTCCTCTCCTCTCTCAGTTATTGACCGTGTCAACATGTCAACCAAGTTTAACTAAGATGAAAACCTTTGCCCTACCCTTCACAGATATGTTTGGTCAAAGTCTTCTGTGTGAATACGCTGACTTGTCATCCAACTGAGTATCAGATAGGGAATGAATGCTGTCCTCTTTGTCCATCTGGTAAGATCCTGAACGAGAAGAATAGCATTGAATGTTTTTTAATGTTTTG